>NC_053170.1:7625745-7800745 GCF_016835505.1 Polypterus senegalus | reverse complement strand
CCAATAAAAAGTGACAGTCTGTTGCAAAATTTTCTGTCTCGGTGAGAATGTAGGGCACAACATCATATAGGTATAGCTGAATTCTTAGTCAGTGCTTCACAGAGTGTCCGCGTGGGTAGTTGTGTCATGTGCAGGTACTGTGTTGATAGACTTTAATAGCGCTTCTCAAAGTTTTCTTTGCAGTGAACAAAAAAAGTGGAAAAGGCATCAGTTTACACTGAAATAAAAAATTAAAAATCCTGGAAAAAGTTGATTCAGGAATGAAGAAAAATGACGTTGCTAAAGCATTCAAAATCGTGCTATCAAAAGTGTCAAAGATTTTGAAGGTGCGAAAAAAAAAATAGAAGATTAACTTAAAGATTGGGTGTTAGGACCCGGCTGGAAAAAAAAAAGTCTCATTTGTCAAATAATTTTTTTTTCAATTTAAGAAGTGCTTTTTAAAAAAATAAATAAATATATATATATACACACACACACACACACACACATATACATGTATTGTCAAGCTTGGGTCACATTTAGTTGCGCAAGACGCAGAAAGGTGAGTCCAGGTTTCCAAGAAAAATAGATGCTTTATTACTGTACAGAGAAGGCAGGTACAGTCTTAAGACTTCATTCAAATTAGGAGTTGTAACTTCATCATTCAAGCACATGAGATAGTAACCGCAACAAGGCAAACATTCTGCTTTAGCGTCCATCTTCAGATTTGAAAAACATCAGCAGTTCAAAAATATATATTTATATATATTTATAATTGCATGAGTGTAGTATGTTTTCCTTGCAAATTGGGACTAAAGTGCAACTTAATAAAATGAGCTCCCTCCATGTCCATCTTGACGGTGATCTCATCAGACCTGGCTCTACTGCAAAGAATCTTGGTGTCATATTTGATTCCTCCCTTTCTTATTCTGCCCACATAAAACCACATTAAGAAACTTTCTTACTTTCACCTCCGTAACATATCCCATGTTCGCTCATTCCTCTCCTTATCTAATGCTGAGAAACTTTTCCATGCTTTTATCATATCCCGCATCGATTATTGTAATTCCCTACTGGCAGGTGCACCTTCCAATCTTATATTACAGCTCCAGCTTATTCAAAGCTCTGCTGCAAGAGTCTTTACTTGAACCAGCAGCAGCAAGCACATCACACCCATCCTGCTTCGCCTTCACTGGCTCCCTGTGTCTTACAGAATCGAATATAAAATTCTACTAATAACCTACAATGCCTTAAACAACCTCGTTGCAAACTACATCAGTGACCTTCTCCATCACTATGTGCCTGTCCGCCCACTAAGGTCCTCTGATTCTGACAATCTTGTTGTGCCCCACACTAATCTACACTCCATGGGTGACAGCAGGGCCTTCAGCTGTATAGCGAGTGCCCAGACTCTGGAATGACCTACTGAAATTAATCAGGTCAGCTGACTCAAAGACTTCTTTTAAAAAACAACTCAAAACTCATCTGTTCAGGAAGGCTTTTAGCTCTACTTGACTTTACTACCCTTCTCTCAGTTTACCTCCATGTCAAGATGCTCATGTAACGTGTGTGTGTGCGTGTGTGCCAGATCATCAGTTATGTTGTCTCTTAGGCTTTTCTCTGAATTTACTATCTTAGTCTTTTTTATTTATTTATCTGGTTTAGTACAATACTATATACTTTATACCGTGCCATTCTTTCTTAAATTCTGTGAAGTGCCTTGAGCATGGGAAAGGCGCTATATAAATAAAATGTATTATAATTATTATTTAAAATAATAAGAGTTCATGCGCGGACAGCTTTTTCACTTTGTAT
Organism: Polypterus senegalus; assembly: GCF_016835505.1. Classification (NCBI taxonomy): domain Eukaryota; kingdom Metazoa; phylum Chordata; class Cladistia; order Polypteriformes; family Polypteridae; genus Polypterus; species Polypterus senegalus. The sequence continues at coordinate 7,798,951 of NC_053170.1, read as the reverse complement.
CTGTAACCACTGCAGGACATTCACCATGGTAATGGAACCCAGCAAGCTTTCTACAGTGACCCCAATGTGCTGTACATTTCTTTGCACCGATATGATGATGGAAACTTCTTTCCAGGAAGTGGGGCCCCCGATGAGGTAAGGTCTCAAAACGAAGCACCAGTTGAAAAAAGCCATGTGGGCACATTTTGTTGTAGCTGACAGAAGAAGACAGTAACTGATAAATCACCGGACTCCGGGAGATTCTGATGAGATAAATATTACTGTTGGTTTTCCAAGAGTTTGATTGGCCTCCTGAAACTGAATTTTTTTGAAAGATGAAACATTTTTTAAATGCCTTGTTATCATTCACTGTAACTGTAATGTTATAACCTTTCAGTTTTTAATGCTTCATTTTTGTAATTTATCCTCAGTAATGAGCTTTCTCAAATAGTAATTTAAGGTATAACTTACATGCAATTTGCCATTTGTGAAGGTTTGCTGTAGTAATACATTTTTATTCTCAGTTGACATGGTCCAATGTCAGAAATATTAACTTAAAAAATCTTTGCTCTTTTATTTTGCCATTTTTTTTTATCAACAATCATGGAGACTGCTGATAGATTGTCTTGATGTACAAGAGAAACGTTTCTGAAGATTAAAAAAGTGAATCAATCAAAAACTACAGTGGAAACTCATGTAAATGTTGTTTACATGGCAGCAAATGTATGAAATTTGCTCAGCGTTAGTTTTTTTTGCTTTGAACCTGCCGCTTTTTTAAGTTTTATTAGTCTCCTCTCTGACTTGTTATCATGATAAACTTTCCAGAGTTGTAAAGTGGCCTGGCATGACAGAAACTGAACCCATGTTCTTACTGTGTGTGTTTCCACTCTGTGCTTGGATTTTGCTACTTGGTCATATGGTGCCGTCATCCTGAAGATGTAAATGCTGGAAGGTGAAGTCGTACTGTCACCTGATATGTATTGGATCAGTAAATTAATAAGTGACTGATGCTTTTAATTAAAAAAAAATTAAATTCCAAATTGCAATTTTATTTAAGAATCTGAGATGACTGTGTCACCCCTGGCCTTGGAATGATGATGCAGTTGTAATAGCTGCAATGTCACAGATTCAGCATCCTTTGGTTTGAATCCTGTACCCCGATGGTGTCTGTGCGGAGGCTGTATGTGCTTTCCAGTTTTCCTCCTACATCCTCAAAAATGTCTCGGTTAGGTTAACTGATGGCCGTAGACTGACTGGATGAGTGTGTGGGCTCGGGTGGCAACCTGACGAGGGCCGATTCCTGCGTTACACCACATGTTATTGGAATAGACTGTGACCTGCTGAATCCCTGGATAGGACTAATTAGATTGTGAATGATTTGGTTTATTATCTAAAGACCAATATAAATTAACAAAAGATATAAAAAAACATATTTTAATTGACTAAGAGAAGCAGTTGTGTATATACATACATATATTAAGAGGAAAAGAAGTAAACTTCAAGCCCAGTGCAAAAGGCAGTACCAGGAGATTAGATCCCATCATTTATGGAAAAGTATATTGAAAACTTTTTTTTAGCTTTTAAAGAATGTATTACTACGTCTGTCCAAGGTGTTAAAGTGTTTCTTTTTTCTGGGTGTTTTAGGTAGGGTCAGGAGCCGGTGTGGGGTACAACGTTAACATAGCCTGGACTGGTGGAGTGGATCCACCAGTGGGAGATGTGGAATATCTTGCTGCCTTTAGGTATGTGTGGTGACGTCTCACTTTCATCATGTAGAAGCATTTACTCACATGTTCTAATTTCTGAATATCTTATGTTCCATGTCTCTTCCTCACCAACATTCTGCTCTAACCTCATTGTACATTTATTGCCGTGTTTAGCTCTGACCCTGATGGTTGTCTTGTGATATCCTAATAAATCAGTGAATCCCCTTCATTTTAAGGAACATTTTAACATATCTGTCTGAGTGTCTTTGAGCCAAGGTACATATTCTCCTTCTGCTGTCTTCTTTAGACATGGCTATATGAATAAAGAGATTGTCAAAAAATACAGCCAGCTGCTTCCCTCTGTGAAGTGGAGCAAGTAGAATTTGATGTGTTGAGATGTGAATATTGAATGCACACACTTAATGTACCTTATGTACATTCTGTTGCTTTATATATCCGATTTCTATAAAAAGAGATGCGGTAGGCTCCAGTCCTTAGTAACATGTTCATGTTTGACTTGGGAAAACGTTCTTCAGCTTTGTGCGCCACCCATAACTGTGTACATTTTTGCATTTGATTTTAGGACGGTAGTAATGCCCATTGCCAATGAGTTCTCTCCTGATGTAGTCCTGGTTTCGGCTGGCTTTGATGCAGTGGAAGGGCACCAGTCTCCGCTGGGTGGATACTCAGTCACTGCTAAATGTATGTAGAGAGTACCCTCTTAACATCACGACTCATCCTGTCCTTCCATTGTTTTCTGTTTGTCTTTCAAGCTCATTCTGAACCCTGCTGTCTATTGGATGTTCTCTTCACCTTTTCTCACATGTGACTGTTCCATTTCTGCTTTCAGTCCAGTCTTAATAAAAGATGCACACTTCATCTTCCAATCCCATGTCTTTTTGTCTGCCTTAATCTACTTTTTTTGATCTTTCTTGCATCGTTAATTTGTTGATTTTTGTCCACTATGAGTGGACATATTTAGTTTACGCAGACGTTTTTTTTTTTTCATTTCTTGTGATGATAAATACACACAGAACTGAGATGTGCTAAAAGTAATAGGTACAGTATGTGGCAAGTCATGTGACTCACTAGTTACTCTCATTGAGTCAATTATTGTACTGCATCTGCTATCTTGTGTTTAGGAATTGCTTAGGTGTGACACTTCAAGGATAAATCTTCTGTGTTTTATTTTAATTAGGTAAATGTAAGTAACTATAAGGTGCCATTTTTATACTTAATTTAAAAAAATGCTCCTATTTACAATGAAGTCATCATGGACCCAGTAGTTAATTTATTTTCACGCCCCATTGTGCACCCTGATGTGTGATTGTTTACTCAGTTTCAGTTGTTCAGGTTTACTTTCTAATTTGTTATTTAAGGTTTTGGTCACCTAACCAAGCAGCTGATGAAGCTGGCAGGAGGGCGTGTTGTATTGGCATTAGAAGGGGGTCACGACCTCACGGCCATCTGTGATGCCTCTGAATCCTGCGTCTCTGCTCTTTTGGGCAGTGAGGTAAGAGCCTGTGGTGGTGGCCACACATGTGGGCTGTGTTGTTATTTATTTACTTATTTATGTTTTTCTCCATCCTGTAATTGCCAAACAATGAAGTATAAGTTTTTGTCCATCACAAAATGTGTTATTTTGATTTGTTACTTTTTTGTATCAGGTTGACAGATATGTCCATCCTTGTTTCACTGTAGAGTGAAACCATAAATACAGGGTCTTGCAGGTAAAGTTTATACATAAAATAAAAGTACAGGTTGTCCATAAAGTCAGTGTGCAATTTAAAATAGTTGTAACTTTGTAAGTATATGTTATAGAAAGAATTCGTAAAAAGTATTAGAAAGCTTGATGTATCTAGTTTTTTTTTTTTTTTTTCGTCTTTAGAAGTTTTATTTTTGCCGTATTTGGGGGATTGAAGATCCTCATGAGTCTGTTGAACATGAAGGAGATTCTCCCAAAGTTAATGTGTGGTGTGCTTTGGGAAACAATTGAGTCCTAGGGCCATTCATTTTTAAAGGGCATGTTGTTAATGGTGATAGCTATTTAGAAATGCTACAAACTTACTTTCTTCCTCAACTTGAACAATTAAGACGGATAGAGAATACAGTGTTTCAACAAGATGGCGCTCCTTGTCACTGTGCTTTTCATGTTAGACAGAATCTACATGAGGAATTCCCTAACAGATTGATTGGAAGAGGTGGACCATATTCTTGGTCTCCATGTTTACCAGGTTTGACTCCATTGGACGTGTGAAAACTAACATTTATTTAACCAAACCTCGATCTTTAGAATACTTGCAAGCGAGGATAACTGATGTGACTGCTTGTATTACTGAAAATCAGCTTGAAAATGTTTTCCGAGAACTACAGAATCGTATTACCCTTTGTATTAGTAATAATGGTGGTCATGTTGAAAATTAACAAGAACAATACAAAATGTAAGTGTGACAGATTCTTTCTATCACATACAGTATACTTACAAAGTTAGAACTATTTTAAATTGCACATAGACTTTATGCATAACTAACCACAGGAGCCACAAGCACAAGTAGCAAAGGGACTTGTTAGGCTGTCAAAGCCACCATTTTTGTTTCTGTTTCCACTAATATTCTTTACTAAATTTTTTTCACTTTCTGTTCAGCTTGAACCTCTGCCACAGTCTCTCCTTCAGCAGAAGCCATGTCCAAAAGCTGTTGCGTCATTGGAAAAAGTAATTGAAATACAGAGTAAGTGTGTTTGTCTTCATTGTAGACCACTACAATTTATGAGCAAAAATGAAAATGGAAACTTCTTGAATATAAAATGCTCTGTTCTCATATAACACATTTTGTGGACTCCTTTACTGGGGGAGACTTGCAAGTTTGGGATAATCAGGATATCTTGAAATAGTTTAATCAGAAATCGGTCTCCACACCATTGGACCCCCCAGTGCTCACTTATCCTGTGAATGAATGTAGATTGTGTGGTTGTTTTATGCTCACATTTTTGAGTAGTGAGCACAGATCCACCTTGGAATAGAAATTATGTAATAAGAATAACCTAATATATGTGAGGGCTGATTGAAAAGTCATAAGACTGTCCCTGTTTCTTTTTCAAGGAGGTGGACATGGGAATGCTGTTCATGTGTTTGTAAACGGCTTACATCGATGTGAGTAAGCCTACAGTTGGACCGCCATATTCTTCCGCGTTCTGTCACGGCGAGTGGAGGCGCCTCATATGTGTCATCATGGTAGATGAAGAAGACGTTCTTATGAGAGTATGGCAGAGACATGTGACTGAGTCTTGCATTAAGCTTGAGAAGAGCAGTAATGTACAATTGGTTACAGGAAATCGGGACTCCTCTCCCACATTTGAACAGTGTTCTGGCACAAACTCATCATCGCCTCAGCGCTTCTATGAGATTTCTGGGTAACCTCCTGATGCACACACGTGACACATTGTCAGTTTCTTTGTCACAATGTGTTGAGTATGTTTGAACAAGATACCAAGAGAAACTGAAGGTTTATGTAACATCTTTAAATGTGATGGATGGCCTTCCCAGACGTACTTCATCATTCACTCTTGTGTTGCCAACCTTAAAAGCGCTTCCACCACCAAAATGAAGCAGCATGGCTAATCATTTCATTGCCGTAATATTCAAGAGTTCCATTACCGCTCTTCCAGAGCTTACCCCAAAATTTAATCGCATACCTCTGCCATACTCTCACAGGAACGTATTCTTCATTCTCCGTGATGACACATACAAGGTCCTTCCACTCACTGTGACAGAATGCTGGAAGAATATGGTGGTCCAACTGCAGGTTCACAGACATTGATGCGTGCCAATTATAGACACCTGCCTGGCATTCCCATCTCTACCTCCATGAATGAGGAACAGGGACAGTCCTATTACTGTTCAATCTGCCCTTTCATAAGTATGAAGTTATTTCAGTGTACTGCCCAGTAATTCATAAGCATCATAAGCAATGGAGTGGATACTGGCCATGCAGATGCCATGTTTGGCTTACAGAGATATCAAATACAACGGGGGTTTGCCGACAACCATCCACCTGTCAGCAAAATGAATATGCAGCTAAGAATTGGAGTTTCTAACTCAAGACTCTGCACTGTTTACTCAGTAAAGTATGTCCTATTAATGTCATGTTGCAGGTAAACACTGGGGTTCCATAGTTCGTTATGCATCAACGGTGGGTTTGTCTCTTCTGGAGGCACAGAAGCGAGAGAAGGAGGAAGCTGAAACAGTCACTGCGATGGCTTCTTTGTCTGTTGACACTGAGCAGGCAAATGTCAGTGTAGAGTCAAGGTAGGCAAATGTTGATTTCTCACATTTCCATGAAGACTCCGTTAATTGGTAATACAACGTAGAATCATGGGAAAAGTTTAAAGTGCAGACAGGTTTAAACCCTACAGTCCAGAAATTTAAGGGTAAGGGCCATGGTTTTTATGTCTTTTTCATTACCCTGACGGCCTGTGCTACAAATCCATCCTCCTGAGAACTGTCGTGCTACAAATGCTGTCTTTGAATTGAAATATTACAAGACCTAAAAAAATAAAGTAAATATTTGTTAAAGAAAGTTAATATCTTTATTAGAATTATTATCATTAATAATTCCATCAAAAACGTAAGCGTCCATTACCTACAATGCCTTCAGAAAGTATTCAGACATTCACACAAAATGTGTAAAAAGTAAAGGGTTTCAAGACTTTGTGAAGGCGCCACATATTAAACTTGACGTGGGAAGTCGAGAGAACTGCGGTGCTACAGAAGGCACGAGAGAGGCCTGGCAGTAAATAATATCGTTCATTACTAAAAAAAAAAAAAATCCTAATCTATCCTTGAAGGTAATTTGGCAGGAACGCGTCTGACGTTGTGCTGCATCAAGAGATGCTTCTTTAGGTTGACATTCATATTTTTTTGGTCTTTTGCAGGCAGGTAGATGAACCAATGGAAGACGAGCCAGTGTTATAGGGCGAAGCGAAGCTCTCATCATTGGATGCCCTTGTGTTCACATTTGCGTGACACTGCCTCGTCTCTTCTTCCTTGGCTTCATCCAGGTCTGACAGATATGTGTCTTGTGCTTCACTCTTCATCACACTGATCACCTTTGAGAGGGGAGAGTCTGATAGGTGTGGGGATTAGGCAGGCAGATGGGGGAGCTCGACGTTTCTTTTCTTTTTTTCTTTTTTTGGTGTGATTTTTTAACTCGGTGCCGGATGGTCAACAATTTGTTTGTTTTCCAGTGAAGAGAACACTTTAAAAAAAAAAAAAAAAATCTTGTTTTGGCTACGTACGAGTTTCAGGAAAGAATCACAAGTGGCAAATTGTATTAAAGTTAAAAAAAATCAATGGGCTGCCGCTTTGTTGCCACTTCTCTTTTTTTTTTTTGTATTTTCTTGTTCATTTTTGCAAGGGTGAGTTACAGAAGAAAATAAGGAGCGTCCATGGATCAACTTGAAAACAAAACCCTTGTTGTTTTTAGTTTATTTTCTCCTCTTAAGTATTTATTATAACTATAAAGACAAGCTTGTGTTTTGAACGTTACGATGAAATTACTCAAGGCCTGTGATTTTTTTTTTCCTCCTCCTCCTTTTTTTTTTTTTTTTTTTGGGGAGTTGTGGAATATTCCAGTGGCATCCACCGTCCTTGCCTACCTCCCCTCAGTGGAAAACTCAATGTGTTGTACAGGCCGTGGCGTGGAATTAAGAAGCTTGCAAGTTCAGCCCAGGGAGTGAATAAATAAATAAATAGCATTGAAAGAAACGAGAAAAGAAAAGAAAAGGACGATCATTTTTTTTTTTTTATTGAAATGTTAGGGGAGCGCATGGCAGGACAGAGCTACAAAGAAGAACTTAGTGACTATTAACAAAACAAAAAAAATAGAGAATTTAAACCAATAAAAGCAAGCCAATAAAGTAAATCCAAGATTATCACTTTGCATATTTGTTTAAAATGCCTTAATTTTTTTGTTCAATACTCAGTTTAATGGACCTGCCTAGCTACAAATATGTGTTTTTATTTTTGTTTTGTTTTTTTGACTCCCTTCTTTAAATCTGTTTTATTGTTATATTTTATAAGTTCTTATTTCTGTTGTCTCCATTATTTTTTAAGGGAAGATGTGGGGCTCCATTTAAAGCGGAGTTTCTGAGGATTTTTGAAACCCTTTCCTCAATCTCTGCTTGCTCCTTTGTAATTTTTATTTATTGTAAGTAAGCAAAAGATTGTGTATTTGTGATATATGACCAATTATTTCAATGTTCTTTTCATGTAAATAGATTGTTTCAACTTTATAGTTTTATCACCTGACAATTTATTTTCCTCTTTATTTTTTAATGCATTGTCACTTTTACAGAAGTAATAGATGGTCTCAAGGTTCAGCTGAATATAATATTAATTTGAAAGTATTATTTAATATTCAAGTTTTGTAATTTTTTTTTTTTTAAAACTGATTGTGTTATTGTCCTTATTTTGCTTGATATGATTGATTTTTACAGAGAGGATTTACTGTGGATTTGGTCAGTGGGAAGTGTTCTGAATTTCAGATTTGGTTGGTCTGCACTGTTGAGTAAGTTAGGATTGAAGAGGACACGACGGGCCAAGTGACATGTCATAGCTATTTGGCCCCATTAGTACTTATTTAGGTAAAAAAAAAAATCAAAACCGTTTTTGTCCGTTTTGTAACTTAACACTCTTAATTTTGTCTTTTGAAATGTAAGCACCGATATTGATTTATTTAGGGGTTAGTTGAGACACCAGCCTGCTGGCTCACTTATGTCTCCAAATGGTGGGTATGTTCCCAAGTATGCGATGGTTGCAGTCGGCACCTCCACGCTAGGAGAGACGACGTGTTCATCCTGTCAGACAGACGGAAAGACAAGCAAAGTAATAAACATTATGAAGACGGGAAAAATGCATCGTCACACAATTTACAAACTCCATAAGCCACTTGCTTGGTGTGATGGAGCAGCTGGTTGGAGGAAATCGTTTAAATGAGTCGCACATTTGAAATGTAATACTCCAGGATTAAGAACTTGGCTCTATTCAGGATTCACGAAGCTGCAATATGGAATCTTCACTGGCAGTACAGCCGGGCACTTTGCGCCTCCACATTAACTTCTAAACACTTCAGGTCTTTTGTTATCAGGGGATGCTAGAAAATAATCTCAAGAAAGCAAATGAAAGCGGCCTTCGCGCTTTGCCCAGCTCTTGAAAGAAAAACATTTGAGACGAGAGACGGTCAGTCAGTGGTCTGAATCGGACAAAATGGCAGGCAGGGAGGGTCCTGTAGGTGTGGGGATGGAGAGGAGAATCGTTGGAGGTGTCCAGAGGAAAGGAGACGGAGTCGCTGTAAAGCGTTCTGTTTGTCACATGTGATGTCATCGTTTGCCCGTTGTTCGAGTGCAAGACCGATAGTGCAGCGGTCTGGCTGTACGTTATCACCACTCAATCTGTAAACGTATGTATTATGGGGAGGACTGGTGCCAGTGGGCAAGTTGGCCTGGACTGACATACTGTGCCCAGTGATCATTTTATTTGAAGTCGTCTAGTCTTAACTGATATTTCTCAATCTTGCTGTTCTCTTATTTCTTTTTTCCATACTTACTGCACATGAAACACGTGAAACAGGTTAAACAAAAGTTGTTACTTTATTGTTGTTATGATATCTGAAAATCTAAAGTGGGACTGTGCAGAATACCGGTATTTAAAAAGTAAAAAGTACAGAAAAAAAAACCAGTTTTTATGACGGTACGGTACCAGCATTTCTTTAATTTCATTACCGGAAGACATGGAAGTATTTAAGCACTTCGCAGCGAGGCGTGTTTAACTCCAAGGGGGACCAAAACCAAAAACCACCCCATCCAGACCCTAAGGTCCTGCTCAGTGACTGTCAGATATTAAATCTTGCTTGAATCAGTAAGGGGGCCCCATCCACCCCCCACTGTTTTACACCCAACACGTCAAAGAACACACCCCCTGACGCGTCCCCCCACCCACTGGTCCTACTGGTAGTAATTTGCGGAGTGCGGCATACAAGGGTGCGCATTTGTGTGTCTGCGGGCCAGGAGAATGAAGCAGCCTTGAGATTTGGGGGTCTACGGTGTTAGCTACCCTTTATTTCCCATCTGAACCATGTTGGTATTGGCACTGAGGCCTGAAAGCTGGTATTGATACTGAAGTCAAAATCCAACGCTAATCTAAAGTGACTTTCAAAGAGCCACAACAGTAGGCGTCTGTAATGTTTGGTGCGTTTAAGGAGAAAAATCACAAAAGATGACTTCCAGCTCGACTGAGAAAATGTAATCACTTTTCAGTGTGGGGGCTTGAAGTTGGGATAGTAAAGGGGTGAGCTGTGTGCCCAGTGTACTTTGTCGCCATCCCTCAATGTTACTACTCTGACGGTTACACTGAAGAGCTTCGACAAAAAAGAAACAAAAGCTGGACTCACTGCTGCAGTGAAAATCGTCAAATTCACTGTAAGTAAGAATAAAAAGTGTAGGGCTGCCTCCGCTGGTATGTCAGTCTTGTGATCCTGGGGTCAAAATGATCATGTGCAATAGTCTGCTAGGCTCTTTGGCATGAAGAATGTCGTTAAGTCACCGGGGGTCACTCTGGCCGCTAGCACTTGGGTAGGACCCTCTGATCCTTTTCTTGTTTGTTTGTTTTGCTCCTCCGCGAGCATCAAGTTGTAAATCACAATTAGTTATCTACTACAAGGCTTTATTCCATTTTTGTTTCTAAAGCAGTTTGAAAATGAAAAGTCTACTCAGCTGACTTGCTTGAAAACATATCTGAGGAACCAGTCTGTGAGAATTTAACTGTGATTGGGGATGTCCCAGTCAGTTGAAAGTGGGGCTTAGTGTTGGAGTACTTTAGGCACACGTCTCTTGTCTTAACGGTAAAGGACAATATTGGTGACTTAAGGACATTAGACCCTGAGTGCTGAGGGGCTGGAAGTTTTGCCACGTGTTTAATTAACTAAAAAGTCACCTGAATAGACAGAGACTTCTCTCTTTTCTTCCTCCTTTGGAATCTTTTCCTCTTTTTGAAACTGTTGTGTGTTTTCAGGCCATTTCCTTTTAGAGGGGAGGAGCGAGTGGACATACTTGTCATTGTAAAATACACGACGTCAGTGCACGTAGTTTACAAAACCTCCACCAACTCTTAAGTATATGGGGGTCATGACAGAAAGACCCTACTACCTCGCAAGCAGGTTGGGACTCCTGCCATATCACAGTAATCATCGCTATTGTGAATGGAGGAACAACTGAAATAATTTACATGAGTTGTGCTGTTCCCTTTATTAGCCGAGTGCCCAACAATCCGCACGTATTCTGCCAGTTCTGTCAGGATTTCTCACATACCAGCCACAGCATAAGGCGCCTTCTACTAAGACAGTTAGATGTGAGCGGCACAGCGCCATCTGCTGCGGGACTGAAGGAACTGCACAGGTTTTTACTACACCTGCAGCGAGGCTGACTGAGGTAGTGTAATGCCCTCGATGTTTCAGTTTAGAAGTCCGAGCTCCACTTCTCAGCTCCCTTTAGCTCAACTGGGTAAGCTGCAGCTTTCTAATTCAAAGATCCCGAGTTTGCAGCCAGTGCCCCCATGTGTGGGGAGATGGGACCCCGAGTGACTTTTCACCAGTGACACTGGCCCAATAGTCTTACCTAACAGAAAAGCTGCAGGGAATTGACAGGTTCTTAATTTTTTACCATGAATCAGCTTCACAAGGCTCTTCAAAGAATGAACAGTTTTAAACTATGCTGCATAAACACACTGATTCACAACCTACACAAGCGTGTCTGCGTATTTGCTCTTCTCTGTCACCATAATGGATATCAAATAAAAAGCAGCAGTGACAGACTTGTAATTTTTTGTAAGCTGCTCAGTATTAAAACTCCATTTTGCTCTATAAACCCTAACCATCGTATACTGTAAAATCTATCACGTCTTTATTTTATAATAATTTGATCAGTCACGAGATGACTACTGTGCACCTCTCGAGATTAGAAAGTCGGTAGCATTAAAAGTAATTTAGAAAGAGAAAAAAAAAAACAAACAAAATACTGAATGTAGTTCAGCGGCCACTGAATTGCCACTCTGCCTTATTTCTAGAAATGCATCAGCAATGTGAACGATGCCACCTCATGTTATTCATTCGCATGCTGCTCTTACAGCTTGTCCTCATAAGTCCGGCTTCTCCAAATCACTCTGGGATGCCTTAACACATTTGTCGATCGCCATTCCGTGCTGATTCGTAGTTGTTGCCTCCACCTGTGCAGTGCGTCTGCCCTCGTTTTTATTATAAACCTCCTTATGAGCGCTCAGGATTCTTTTTTTGAATCGCGCTTTGTAAATACTCTGCACTTTCTGTCATCGCACTGTTCACCCCTGACATAGCTTTTCCAATTTTGTTTTTTTTTTTTGCCATAAATTCATGAAATTTCTATTCAATAAAACAAAGTTTCTCAGGGTTCCAGAGAGTCGAATGTGCCAGTTAAGACTTTCACTGGACTCTATAAACACAGGACAGTACGACTACCACTACTTCACAATCGATCACCGCCGAAAAGGAGCAAGTGGGCCACCCCGTCAAAAGATAAACGGGGATGAAACGAGGAAGGCTGCTCTGCCTCTTGTCCATTGTCACTTGCGTGGGACGCAGAGTAGGAGGTGGGCAGCACAAAGGAGGGTCTCCATTTGATGATTAGAAAATGAAATGGTGTACATGTTTAAGGGTGGGGAAGGGGTCAAGAACAGGAATATTTTAGCTAAGAAACAATTTATACAGAAAAGGAAAAAATATTTTGCTAGTATAGATGATATTATATATTTTTAAAGAGGCTGAACATTCTATACTTTAAATTGGATGGCTTTGTTTAATTGAGGTGACATCCGCGTGTTGGTGGTTCCTCCTCTCAGTTTAGTTTAACTCCCATCACCGCCTGCATTGTAATTGGGATAGTAGAAAAGCAAAATTTTGGCCCAGGAAGCCGTGCTGATCTGACACCAGTTTGTTGCAGTAATTCATAGAGAGATAAAGATGATGATGTAATTATATAAATACATTTGAATGTTTTATTACAATTTTTTTTTTACTCCTTTGATGCCTGCTGGATTTCAAGTGTAATAAATAAATTAGGAAGCATCTTGCCGTTTAGTATGTTTATCGGCCTCGTGCGGTGCAAAGCTGTGGGAAGTCATCTTCAGGCCTCCCTTGCAGGTTTCCTTTTTTTTGTCAGTTTTAAACACACAACAAACACACTGACGATGTACAGACGAACAAGTCAACAGCGAAAGGCCCAGCAATCTGCCAGGACACCCCTATTGATCGCACTTGTTAGTGGTGTGTGAATGTCACACGTCACCATGACGTCCTGGGCTGCCCTACAGGGGACACAGCTTTAGATTCACCCTCGTTTTTTAGTGACACGGCTTTTAAGACTTTCTTTCCCACTTTAAACGATTCAAGTGCAATTCTGTTTGCTTGCCATTTTCACGGCCCGTTTTAATTTCACCCTCTTCTTTTTGCAATGGGGCTTTGTGGTGTGCAGAGGAAGACGTTCTGCACGGTGAAACCTGGCAGCTGACTTGGGCCAGGCGTCTGTAAATGGCTTCAGCCAAGTGAGGGGGGGTCATTAGGATTGCACCATACAGACTGGGGACGGGACCAAGGCAGGAGTGAGGACGAGTGTGCCGATTGTTTTTATTACACACCGCTGTGGTTCTCCGGAGTGGCGATGAGGCCATGTCAAGAGTATACTGTCTGGAAGGTGGAAGCCTTTTCTGCTCGGAGCATACATAGCGTATTGTAGCAGATTATTATTTTTTTTTTCTTTTGCAATAAAGCTATATGTTCTTATATTAGAGCAATATTGTGGTGGAGCAAGTTCTATTTGGAGAAGCCCTACATCACACTACCAGCTTTGCATTTAATATCCTTTGTCAATCCTTACTACTCAAAAGCTTTGACTAGCTGCGCAAAGCTGACATCATCTTGTGTGCTCACTTCCCCATAAAACACTTGTGATAACCCTCAGAGGTTTATCGTCATCATTATTTTTATTATTTCTTTTGTTTTCCGGGATTTAAGGGCAGTCGCACCAAGTGCTTTGATTTACCACAGGTACCGGCAAAGGGAGAAAAGACAAACTAGTTGGAAGGCACCAGCAGCCTGTTAGAAATCATGGATGAGATGCTGCTTCAACCGTTCATGTTCCAAATACTGTAGTGCCTCACGTGTATTTGGCTTTTTTTTTTTTCTTTTTAACTCCGTTACATGCATACATGTATACATCTCGCAATAAAAAAATTAAAGGCATGGACTGCATATTTTACTTTCACAAATTTAGTAGAAATCATACCTAGCAATAAAAAGTTAAACATTTTCCAGATGGTTCATTTGGTGTCACTCAGAACAACGCAAAAAAAAAAGATGGGCCTGTCTGTTCTTAGTGTCACCCGGTTTAACGTACTCAAGTGGGAAACGCGGTACGATCTGAGCTCAACTGAAGGAGCCCAGCTCGGATGTGAACCGAAACTCCTGCACTGGTAACAACGAGCACCACATTGTGCGAAGTCCTTCAGTTTTACTTCAGTGTTAATCACACAAAGTCCGAGAAAACCGCAGATACGGGAGAGTTAAAATATGCAGTCAGTCCTACTGGCATCGGAATGTGAATCTGAAAACTGTGAGTGCAGTTTCAAGCGCTGCATCGTCCGCAAATCACAGCACGCGTGCGCGCGCGCGCGCGGCTCGTTTTACCTTCAAAGGTGTCTCGTCTTTTGTGTGTCCGATCCCATCGATTCTTTTATGCCCTTTTCTTACCGAGTGAATCAAAGAAGCCATAATTCATTTTCACATCTTGACTCTTGTGTGTTCAACACGCCAGGAAGCTCAATCAAAACTCTAACGGAGAACAGAAACGCAATTTGTAGTTTGGAGAAAAAAAAAAAATTCTTCTTAAAGGTAAACTGTGGCAAACAAAGACGGCTGAGGAGTCGTTGGGTTTTATTTTGGGGTGTGTGGCAGGAAAAACCTGTTAGGGATGGCTTGATGGACCTCTGCAGAACCGCGGACATTTAGTCTCTCTCTTGCTAAAAGTAAAATTGTTGTTGTTTTTTTTTTCTTTGGGGAAGAGACACATTTATTTATTTATTTTTGGAAGTTATTTTCCACCAGGCAGGAAGCCATACAAACACGATGGAGGCTTATGGAAAGAAAGAAATCGGCTAAGGATACGGTCTCCATATTTCAGAGTTGTATGTGTTTATTTGTTTAGGTGCCTAAAAGAGCCATTTCTTGCTTGTTTTCTGTGTTTATTTAAGAAGAATGAGGGGCATCCAGTTCTCGTGTGTGTTGTGTCCTCTTGTTGGCATTGCAGTTTCTCAGGGGATGAGGGTGTCAAAAACCACTTCTGTGAAAAACCACCTACGACGTTACCTGCGTAGTGACACGGAACGCCTGCATTTGACACGTTAAGAATATGAACTTTTCTGTGAAGATTTCATTTTATTTTTAATGCCCTTGGGTAAGGTGGCGGGAGGATCATGGGGGTGGGTTGTATGGTTTGTTCTTCTCTGTTGGACATGAACTAAAGATTTATCCCTTGTCTTAACATTTAAACCAAATGGAATAAATGAGGGCGGTTTTTTTTTTCTCCCTTAATTTATTAAATGTATTTTGTTTTCATGAGCACATTCAGTAGATACTGTTCTCAGTGTCAATGCGAAATTGTCTTTATTCTGTAAAGTACGAGTGTGAGTCTTTAGTGGTTGATGACCAGTATTGTGTTGTAGATGTTCATTTTGTCACTACATATATTTTTTGAAGAAAATATATTAAAAAAAAAGACATGACACTCCTTTTAAAGTTTTTATTTCTTGTATCTCTGACCTTTCTGTTATTTCTTGTCAAGTATTTTGTATCATGTTATAACATTTGTCTTTGTGTAAATAAACAAATTTGTTTCTGCTGAGAGTCTGGAATTTCTTTTTTTTTTAATGTACAACACGCTGTTTCAAATGATCTTAAAGGCGTTCTGTGTGTGTCAGAGAGAATACTGTGCTAACTCGATTCAAACCCGTGACATGAGACCTGTGAAGCCACACTGCGTGGTAACAATTGTTCTACTTCCCACCCAACATGAGAGCCGCTCTTCTATATTGTATTCAGTTTGATAGTAAATGACGTTTCCATTTTTAATATTCTGCTGCTGTACATTTCAGCCCGATTAGTTGAGCTTTAGAGAAACGACTAACCTTAAGTTTGTTTGGAACTGCAGTCGGCTTCAATAATGGCCGGTCAGGGACACGTTTGCTTTTTTGGGGCGAGACGTCATCCTGGGAGAAATGAGCGGAACAAACTCGCAGGTCTGCTTACAGTAGGCCTTCCATTCGAGAGTTCACAACCGAACTTGCTACTTTTAAGGCAGGGGTCCTCAATCACAGTCCTGGGGGGCCGCAGTGGCTGCAGGTTTTTGTTCGAACTCATTGCTTAATTAGAAAGCAATTCTTGCCAATAATTGAATTTCATTGCTTTGTTAGTTGCTTAAACTCTGCTATGTCAGCTCATTCTCATATCCTAGATTTGCTTCCCCTTTCTAAGGATATCATCCAAATGATTTAAAGGCTAAAATGGAGGAGTAATTCTCAGTGCTTCACTTTTTTCTCTTCACTTTCTTTCCAAGTATTTAATGAAATCAAACAGCGCACGATAAATACACACAGAGGTGTAAATGGTAACAAGCTAAATGCAGAAATGCTGGTCTCCTTTGTCATTTTCATCTTATTGCTAATTAGGAGCAATTAAAACCCGAGAATTCAGTTGTTTAAGACCAAAATAAGCAATGAGGGTTGAAAATCTTTAACAAGCGAGACCACCAAAGTGAAGCAGAAATGTCACTTGAGCAGTAAGTGCTTCTTATTAAGCAATTGGGTTGGAACAAAACCCGGAAGCCATTGCAGCCCTCCAGGACCGAGACTGAGGACCCCTGCTTTAAGGTATCGCGATTATCACAGTGAGGTGAAAGGAAGCTGCGAGCACTTTTTTTACATCGTGGGTGTGCGCACTTTCAGTTGCTCTAAACCCCATAGGACACGTGTCTCGTTGTATGCTGATCAACTTCACCCACGACAACGACTGTCATCAGATAAGCGAACAGGAAATGTATTGTGACCTCAAGAAAAACAATTTGTGATAAAATAATTATTTCAAGTTTCCCTTCATTGTAACAAGGATGACTCATAAATGCGGAAGACATGTTTTCTTAAATTGAAACCTGTGCTTCTTCAAAGAGGATGAATTTGGTAAGATTTAAGTCTTTTTATTTCATCTGTGGACCCCTTCAGACCCATAGGAACAGAGAAGGTATTTTTAAAATGTATACACATTTCATTTTAAAACATAAATGGTGCAAATTAATATATACCATGATTACGAAGACACAACAAGTTGAAAAATGCTAAAGCTATCCTTTAACTGTTTCATTCACCGAACTGTGGAATACTGTTGTTTTTTAATGATTTTTTTTTTAAATCAAGTTTAAGGTTGAAGTGTCTTCTGCCTGTACCCCCCCAATTCAAGCACAAGCATTCAGGGGGATTTAGAGCAGCCACAGTGAGCTGACCGAGAGGCACAAACTCAATTTTAGCAGGTTTTAGATGTCCCATATTTTACTAGTTGTAAAGATCATCAGTGATCACGACGTCAGCCGCAATGGCCTTTGTTACTTTAGACAGTTGTGATGATCAACATAAACTTATTGTTAATGTACGGTGCAAAGCTGTCTTTTTTTTTTTAAAATATCACCCAAATAAAGTACTTTAACGCAGTGTTTCCCAAATTCCTGTGTAGCTGGAGTTTTTTCTCTAACCACTGACCGTGTGTTACACATTATTGCTTAATTAGGTGGTCTTTTACTTTTCTTCTCTTGATTCTACATTCAGAAGAGCACAGTAGTGTGAGATTTACTATATAGTTCATATTAAATATGTATTTCTGCAAGTGTTTAAATTCTTTTTCTCATTTTTACTGTTTATTAACTTTTTCCACTTTATTTTAATGACAATTAACAACAAGCAAATGAAACATGGGGGCAAAAACTCTTAATTGCAGAAAGGCTGTAACTACGTCAGCGCCAGACCCCTGCGGTATGCTCATAAATTAATGGCTGCTTAAAGGAATACTCCATCCATTTCTTTTTTTGTTACTTACCCTTGTATTTTGTAGTAATGTTTAAGAAAAAGAAAAAAAAAAGTCTTGTTTTCATGCAGAAAGGAGATACTTCATGAACAGGAAATCCAGTTTTTGAACTGAAGAAAATCCTCTTGACTAAGGAAGGATCATCTTCATCATCTTCATCAGCATTAGCACCTGCATGTCAGAACATGTAATCCACCTGAAGCTAAGCAAGTTTGGGCCTGGATAATATGTGGACAGAAAAGCTGTGGTTACTGCTGAGGCACCGTTGACAATACCAACAGGGGGCACTTAGCCGGTGGTCTGTGTGTGAATCCCAATGCCTCAGTGTAGCAATATGTAATAATTAGTGCAGTCTTCAGGCGAAAATGTAAAACTGACTTCCTGACTCTCTATATAAAATATCTATCTATCTATATATATATATATATATATATCTATATATATATATATATATCAATCATTTGTGGGTTAGAAAAGTAGAATGAAAATCATGATGATGAAAAAACTAACAAAAAAAAAGTAGAAACTGGGAAATGACAGCCTGATGAAAACCTGCAGCCATAGTGGGGCCTCTAAGGACTGAACTTGGAAACCAGTGCTTTAGGGTGCAAGGGTGGAGAAGGAATGATAAAGAGAACAACCACCATGGCAATACTAGTGGTTGGATCACCACTAAAATTTTGAATGTGGTATTGATACTTGCTTTTGAATCTTTGAACTGGTGCTAATGGTTAACTAACCCCCATCTTACTCCCCCGTCCCTGATGTGCTGTACAATCTGCTCTCAAATTAATGCGTGTACGGTGCCTTTTTAAAAATTGGGGTATACCATACAGCATTGTTTAATAATCCAGTACCTCTAATTGTCAAATGGGCTGCACACTACATGTTACTTCAGTCACTTCATCAGTTCCAGCAACAATCCAAAGTTTCTTACCTCACTATCTGAGCATTTGTACTCCTGATCTTGGGTCATAATAGCCTGGTGCAGCTACAGTAATGAAGGACTCGGTCACTCTCTCTTAAGCCATACCATTTTCAGTGCCACCTCAGCTTATTACCAGTTTTTCAAAACTGGCCCAAGCTCGCTGTTAAAAGCAAAATAAGGCACAACTCATTATTTTACATTGAAATGCACAACCTTTTTTTTTTTTTATTTATTTATGCAGTTTTTAAATTAAACACTTTTGTATTTTTACATTTATTTATTAAATGCCACATATAAAATGTGTGGATTAAGGGTAGTGCACACAGATTAGAGACTTCTGTGCTTGGTAAATGTATCGAGCTGCTTGGCTTATTGTGTAGCATGAACTTTGCTGCCAAGAAGTGCAAGGAAACACTCGACTGCACTGATGCTAAAGTTTAGGGGGCTGCAGAAAACGACCACCTTTGTCTCTGCTGCTGTCACAGGTGCAGGTTGTTTTAAATGTCTTCAATATTGTACATTTTGACTCCAAAATTAAAAGCAACACATGCTGCATACTCTTCTTTAGACAGGCAAACGTCACCCCAGCTTCCTGTTACCTGAAAATGACGACTTTGTCCATCAGAAAGCATAGGAAAAACAAAAATAAAAACTGCGTTTTTCACATTGATGCTGTCATTTTTTTCTTTGTAAAAAAAGGAACCCTATACTTAGTTCTTTGGCCCAAGGGGGAAAAATTGGCTACATTTTAGCATAAGCAAAAATATTTATAATGCCATTTTTTTCCAGTTTCATTTTAAATAAATTATTGCTTATAAGCAACAGATAAATATCATCATGAGGAAAATTTCCTGAGGAAACCAAAATAAAAAGTTGCTGTAGGAGAAGATTGCTATAAAAGAAAGTTCCATCCCGCTACATTTACTTCTGTTTTTGATCCCCTTTCCGTGACATGTGTTTGGTAAAGCTGTGCACCAGTCCAGGGATGAAGGCAATCACAATTAAAGGCACCAGAGTGTTCTTCACAAAGAACAGAAAGTAGAACAGCAGCGTGGGGACAGTGGGCAGTGGAAGTCTGTTCACATGATACAAAGCCATAGATGAGAACGCCAAGCTGAGAGCCCGAGGTGCTCGGGGAAGACTCCAACCGCCAGGCTTTAAATACAGTGCAAGACCAAGGCCAAGGGCAGCGCCACAGTCACGGTTCAGGGACGAGAAAGGAGCCGTGTCCAGTCGAATCCACTCTGACCTCACGCACCACTTCTTAGCCAGCTGGATAGACCTACAAACACAGGGGGGAATTGACAGTGTAAATGTGACACGGGCCCTTTTAGCTGCAGGAACATTCCTCTTTGGACGGCATATCACCTTAGTTCTTCATTATTCATGTACTCATCATCAAGTCGACTCGATGATGTTGACCTAAGCTTGTATGCCGCTTTTGAGAAAACTGCTAAGTTAATAAAGGTCAAGTTAAAGGAGTGCTGGGAGAAAGGAACCCAGGTGTGTGGCCATTCCATTTGTACTTACTGTACACACTGAAGGTATTCTTACATTTAAATAACTTTTTATTAGACTACAGCAACATTAACATCTCTATTTGAGTACAACCAAGACTGCCAATGCAGTTAGTTTTCATCCAATTGAGTAAATGTTAAGAAACTGCCAAGTGACGCACCAGGCCCAATGATTTAAAATACTATCATAACCAAAACTGACATGTAAGGGTATGCCTTATGTATTACAAGTTGTTGAAAATGACTTAAATGTTTAAATGAGGGGTGACACAGAAAAAAACGGGAACTTTTGAAAAACCCAATAAAAATAGAAGAAATCCAACAAAAGCAATTGAACCACTACAACTTGCCTTTTAAGAGACAGTAATCCAAATTATCAATGTCTGAAAATTACGTCCTGTCGATGGCGTCCTCCTGTACGTATGCATTTTTCCAATCTGCCGTTGAGGTTCCCCATTGATTGCTGCAACATCTCAGCGGGGATACCATTAATTTCGTCTTGAATTCTTTGTTTCAATTCATTCGGTGTCCTTGGCCGAGTCGTGTAGACCCGACTCTTAAGGTAGCCCCACAAGAAAAAAATCACAAACGGACAAATCCGGTGATCTTGAGGGCCAGGGAATGTCACCGAATCTTGAGATGACACGGTTACCGAACAATTCTCGCACAGCTGCCATTGACTGCCTTGCAATCGATTACTAAATTACTAAATGGCGAGACTGTTTACAGCTCAAGGTCCTTGTTCCGCAGTGCTGCCAACTGTACATGGCTGCCACTACGCATTTCAAAAGTTCCCGTTTTTCTGTGTCACCCTGTATATTTACTGTATCTACATCAAATACAATGCTTTTTAAATAAATACCAACGTTTTAAAGTTTCCTTATCTGCAAATTTACAGTTGATGATTGGAGCTCCCTGGCATCCTCAGTTTGTTCTCAAAGGGTTTAAAAGGCAGAAATGTGCACATTCACCCCTCAATTGTTCTGGTTGAGAGGAAGAAATAGGCGCTGAATAGAAATACTTAAGAACTATCTTAGATAATAATTGGAATTTAAAACAAAAAAATATATACATTAAATGAAATACACCACCTCTTTCAACCTTCGCAAACATATGCAGTTTTTAATATCTGGAAAAAAATTGGAATTAACTTGCTTAGAGATCTTTATATAGACAACGTCTTTGCATCCTATGAACAATTACATTCCAAATTTAACATTCCAGCCACACATTTCTTTCACTATCTTCAAATCAGGAACTTTGTTAAACAGAACCTTCCAGATTTTCCTCATCTTGCACCCTCGTCCACGCTGGAGAAAATATTGCTCAATCTCAAGGAATTAGACTCCATCTCTACAATATATAAAATCATTTTACAATCCCATCCTTTCAAAGATCCAAGAGGATACTGAGAAAGAGATCTCTCAATTAATATATCAGAAAAGGAGTGGAAAGTAGCAATGCAGAGAATTCACTCAAGCTCCATATGCGCAAAGCATACAATTATACAACTCAAAATTATATATCGAGCACATCTGTCTCGACTAAAACTCTCCAAAATGTTCCCAGGGCGAGAGCCAACCTGCGAACGTTGCAACCAAGTCCCAGCCTCACTGGGTCACATGTTCTGGGCCGCGTACACCAAACTAACATTATTCTGGACAAAAATTTTTAATTACCTCTCAGACAGCCTTGGACTCACAATCCCTCCTAACCCATTAACAGCTGTGTTTGGGGGTCTTCCAGAGGGGCTTAAAGTGGAGAAGGACAAACAAATTGTGATGGCATTCACTACACTGTTGGCACGCAAACTCATTCTGATAAACTGGAAGAACCCAAACTCTCCTCTTTTAAGTCAGTGGGAAACTGATGTGTTATATAATTTGAAATTGGAAAAAATCAAATACTCAGTTAGAGGATCCGTACAGACTTTTTTCAAAACATGGCAGGATCTAATCAGTAATATTTTAAAATAAGTTTATAAAGCACAGAGAATTTATTAATTTAGGTATGTTTACAAGCCTTAAATTTAACGCTTTTTGCTCTCTCTCTCAGGGGTGGGGATCGATCTGTTCTTAACATAATTCTTCTTTTTGTAAAAACTTGATTGCTTTGTATGGATTGTAATAAAATTAATAATAAAAAAAAAAAAATGAAATACAGTTAGTGGTGTTTTTTCATCTGAATACTCCGACACTTTCAAGTGGACAAGCAAATCAAATCCTTTTATCGGAGTATGATCCAGTCTGTCATCACTTTTAGCTTCATTGTTTGCTTTAGAGGTTTTAAAAACAAAAATGGAAAAACAGCAGATTACAAAACATGTAGCTAAAGTTACTGGGGTTGATGTACATGATTTGGTTAGGTGTGTGCCAGGGGGCAATGTTGAAAAAACTGGAAAACCTCTCAAATGACGACAGACACCCACGACACACAGAGCTTAACTGCAGTACATCAGAAGGACAATCACACAAATCACTCCACAAATTCCAGTTGGAACAAAAACCTGCAGCTACTCAGAGTCCCTAGGACTGAGTTTGGGCAAACTGACAACTGGAAACTTAATAAAGGGAATATGCTGAATACGTTTGATTTTAGTGTCCCTTACCAGTGCAGCTGTTACTGTCTCAAACCACAGGAAGCCAAGTTCAAATGCCTGCCTAGTCTCTGTCTGTTAGCACGTTCACTTTATATCTGTGCAGGTTTTCCTCTCGTATATCTTTAGGTTCATTCATGATGCTAAACTGGCTGAAAATTAGCAAGTGTGGGACTGTACACAAATGTGCCATGCATTGTAAATATCTCCTTTTTTTACTGATATATTGCATGTAGTTTAACGCTTTATTAAGTCAGAATATTCAGCCAGTCAGTCACTCTCCAACTTGCTATATCCTAACACAGGGTCACGGGGGTCTGCTGGAGCCAATCCCAGCCAACACAGGGCGCAAGGCAGGAAACAAACCCCGGGCAGGGCGCCAGTCCACCACAGCCTTTCAGAAATATATAGTAATACATTTTTGTTTTCTCATTTCCCTCGTTTGACTCACCAGGATAGGTTAACTCCAGTGTACTCCAGGCCACAGTGCAGGAGCAGTGCCCCAAGCAGAAGTCCCATAGAAATATGCACAAAAAATTTCAGAGGCTTTCCTTCAGGGACCCATCGGCTCAGAAACCAACCCAGAAAAGCTCCTAACAAGAGACAAATCGTAATAAATTGTAGTGCCAAACAAAATACACTCATTTTGTCTACCTGAACATTAGTGGAGCCGCAGAGTGACTTTATTCTATCCATGCCCTAAGTCTTGGTATATAACATTAACGCCCAGCATAGATTGTTCAGTGTTTTAAGGTGCAAACTACTAACCTGTCAGAGATCCTGCTAAAACCTGATGTGGGAAATGAGCAAGAATGAAGACTCTGGAAATACACACTGCCAGCAGAATGGGCATGTAGAAGAGGAAGGGAAATATCTTCAAAAGAAAACTGCAAACAAGCATAATTTTTATATAAAAAATGATATACTTGAGTTGGGCTGAACACAAAGATCAAGAAATCAGCATTTTCAATTTCAGTAATTTTTTTTTTTTTGGGACTAAACTCCCTGATCAAAATCAAGAATCTCCAGCTTCCACTGGGGAATTCACAGGGTCTCCAAGTTCAGCCGAGACACCTATAAACTATCCGGTGTGCCACACTGCAGCAGCAGCAGCAGCATTTCACACATTGCCTGGTATATATATTCTCCCTTGTTACAGATGCACAGGTGCCATCCTCAGTAGATGTTGAACTACCTCAGCTGGTTTCTCTTAATGTAAACCAATAATGGCTTTACGCTGAGCTCCTCTCGACTGTTAGGCTCCTTACCCTGCCATGGACAGTGAGACCCATGACATTCTGAAGAGGTCCTTGTCTGGCTGCCTGCATCTCTAAATTTAGGTCTTAAATGCCAATTTTCTGTTCCATTTATTTCAGCATCATGCCTTTAAGAGCTGGAGGGCACCACAATGTGGTGTGCCGAATTGTTCATCAAATGTAAAACACTATTACAAAAATAAAATTAAAAAGAAAAGGAAAAAGCTTGTGTTTTAAAAGCCGGGGCCAATTAACGTATATTGGGGATAAATTGTGAGAGGAACATTAGAAACAAACTCTGGCCTACAGTACTTGCAGAAAGTACAAATAAAACATCTACTGAAACTATTCAGTCTGAACATGCTACCCTTCCAGAAGCCAGCTATAGTGCAACTGATATGTGACTGACCTTCCACTCCAGGCGTAAAGTGAGGTGGACAATGACGTAACCATAACCCACAAGACTGCGCCAGTCACCATGGCATGTCCAGAGGGACTACCTACAACAGGAGGCATTAAGTCATGTTCTTTTAGAATTGAGTTGAAAAACAAGGAAGAACGCAGCCTACTATTTGCAGGTCCTAGAAGCACTACTGGATCTTCAAAAATGTCCTCCGTTCAGGCAATTCTGTTTTCATATAGCATTGAAGCACCTTGCAGAGCTACAGTGTTAATTCACATGAACTAAAAACGTGTCTGCCTACTAAGAGCCAAAACCAACCAAAAAAAGCCACAGTAACAGTTAATGTAATTTTTCTCATACTGCAGTTCATTTGTGTAATATTTAGGGGAAAAAAAAAATCAATATTCACAATAATTTATGTATCACACAACACCATTGTTTGATATAACAATAGCTATCAATAAAAAGCCCAAAGGGTCCACAGGAATTCAAAGTATGACACACCTGGGCCAGTTTCACATGTTGAAGAAAACTGGGTTAACTCCGGAGACGTCCCCATGAACTGTCCCGACTCACCAACCCACCAGAATGGCCTCTCGCCAAAAAGCAACCTGCAAGAATTCAAAGAAATGAATAAGAACAGCAAAAGTGAAAAAGCTGCAAATAAGGTAAGGTAAACATTTTGTGTAATGCCATAATTGCTGAAAGATGTATTTGCTGAACTAGAGTTGTATTTATTTGCACAACAATAAAAAAAATAAAGTAATGCTGAAAATGTGGCATGGAATGTATAAGACATCAGAATGGGTCCTTGCCTGTAGGGTATGAAATATGAAGAAAGAATTAAATATTTGTATACTTAGCAATTTATTAGGTGACAGTTTGGAAAATGTACTTATTTTTTTTATTTTCAAGAACCAGAGCATTAAAACAGCATACAACTCAATCAAACCAGTAATAATAACATAGTCAATACATTTTACTTCTAAATCAATCCAGAGAAAACAAAAGAAAGACAGAAATACAAAGGGGAAAAAAAAACAAGACAACATTCAAACCCTCTCATGAGAAACACAAAAAGTCGAGATATACGAGCAGAAACTTTTTAAATTAAATAAAACAATTAATAGCATAGAAGAGTCAACCACAGGCCCGAAAAGCTTAATCTAAAATGTTATTAATAAATTCTTGACATGTTTTAAAAAAGTTTTAGATTTATTCTTAAGAGACAGAATTAGATTTTATTTTCTAATTTGAGGCACATAAAGAACGTCGCCCATTGAGTACCCGTTGAGTTAAAGAATGTCGGTTGGAAGTCAAACCTGCATGCTAGGAGAGGGCTAATAGGGTGTTCTAATTTATTCCTCCCTGTGCACTTTAATCACATCCTGGAGTAACACCTAATATCACCCTTAATGCATTAGGAGTGATAGTGACACCAAAGCTGTCTGAGGAGTATTTAAAGATTTGTATCCAAAATTATGATAATGTGGTGCATTTCCAAAATATATGGCCTAATGATGCTGGAACTAGATGGCAATGCGTTAAAGTTTGATTTTGCGCGGGGTACATTTTAGAAAATATCAAATGAGACCTTTCAATTAGCATCTCAGAAAAGGAATGGAACTCAGACGTACATAATAATTTAGTTTTGTATGTGACAAGCATTTAATAATTCAGCTCAAAACCTTTCACCAAACATATATAACTTATATTTGTATTTGAATGTTAAGCATTCTCTGACAAAGTTCATCATAAAAGGTGCCATACATTTTTTTTTTTGCTCCATTTCGTATGTTACATAAAATAATCCACAAACACTTTGAAATCATACAAATACGCAAGGAGATATATAATTATTCAAACTGTGGTTTTGTGGTAAAATTAGAAGAACTCCCTTAGGTAATTGGTGGCACAGCTAACGACATCCATCCATCCATCCATTTTCCAACCCGCTGAATCCGAATACAGGGTCACGGGGGTCCGCCGGAGCCAATCCCAGCCAACACAGGGCACAAGGCAGGAATCAATCCTGGGCAGGGTGCCAACCCACCACAGGACACACACAAACACACCCACACACCAAGCACACCCCAGGGCCAATTTAGAATCACCAAACCACCTAACCTGCATGCCTTTGGATTGTGGGAGGAAACCGGAGCGCCCGGAGGAAACCCACGTAGACACGGGGAGAACATGCAAACTCCACGCAGGGAGGACCTGGGAAGCGAACCCGGGTCTCCTAACTGCAAGGCAGCAGCGCTACCCACTGCGCCACCGTGCCGCCCCAGCTAACGACACAATATGCTATATGAATCCTTCCCAGCTACAGAATTCAGTTTAAGAGTTGTTGAGAGCTACAGCTTAGCCTGGCAACATGTGGCACAAAGCAGGTGAGCCTTTTTGATGGAGCATTCATTCACTGCAGGGCACACCAACTTCATTACATGCACATTGACTAATACTGGACCTTTTTGATGTCGTCCAACAACGTAACCTAAATACTGTGAGGATGTGGGAGAATATACAAACTCCTCGGAGACTGACTCTCCTAAAACGCTTGAGGCAGCAGCGATAATTACTTAAATCGAACATTTATACTGTAATGTTAACTGGTTTACTAAGAAGTTAAGTGATTGGGTGCCATTTTGAAATTACTATGTAAATAGTACTCTAATTTTGTTAAATAATCAAAAATCGAAAGCACGCTTTGCATTTTAACATGATCAAGTTTTCTAAATATCTTCTTCTTTCTGCTGCTCCAGTTAGGGGTTGTCACAGCGGGTCATCTTCCTCTGTTATCCCATTACCTGCATGTCCTCTCACACCACATCCATAAACTTTATCAAGTTTTCTAAATATGACGGTACTTAATGCCAAACTTGGTAAATATTGACTCATCAGATGTTTCTTTCTAATTGCACTGAAGTAAGCACGGGCCTTCCATTGTCAAGGAGTCGGTGAATGGTCAAGTACAGATTATGGAAAGGAATGGTTAAACCCCGAAAAGGGAAAGTCTAAACGGATTAATACTGCGCCTTTCACAGCTCGCATAATCACGTAGTGTCTAACTGAGCAACTGACCTCCTGCGTTACAAAATGAGGATCCGCA
Source organism: Polypterus senegalus (assembly GCF_016835505.1). Lineage (NCBI taxonomy): Eukaryota > Metazoa > Chordata > Cladistia > Polypteriformes > Polypteridae > Polypterus > Polypterus senegalus. The sequence continues at coordinate 7,771,249 of NC_053170.1, read as the reverse complement.
GGTCAGTTAATACACCACGTTAGCAGGATGTGTCTCAGTTTCGAAAGAAAGGCGTGCAGCTTCACTTTGTTGTCGGTAGCTGGAGCGTCGCAATCGGAGAGCTGCCAGAGTGGTAACATATTAGGCAAGAGAATGACACGCCGTAATGAAAGAGTCATTTATATATATTTTATGAGAGTCCATGTGCGGGCAATGAAGTTACAGTATTGCACACGCTTTTTACGTCTTTAAATGTCACTGGCGTATATAGCGCCTTTCATTACGAAAACACATACCAAGACAGTTTACAGCGATCGCACACGGCTAAATATGCAAAACGTAAAGTACAACTATCTTCATATTAATTTGTAGAAGTTAAGAGGCCTGTGTCTTAATGCTTCTGTGTTTTTAGATCGACTCACATTTTTTCATATCGTCCATTTTCATCTCAAGGTGATCAGACTGCAAACCGCCCGGCATGTCATCCCCTCAACCCCAGGAACTTCTTACCACTTAAACACGAGATTGAGCCACTCCGACAGAATCGCTACCCACAGCACCCTGACGCCCGTCCGCCTATTCAGAAAGTAAGTGAACGGGAAATAGAGAAGGAACGCAGCTTTGGGGTCCCCCATATGAGTAACTACAAGCCACACGTTCTGGTATCCGATGAGGTGCTTCTGCAAAATCTCCGCGACGCGGATTCCGTGTATGTAAACCGCCTGCATCGTCAATGCGCCACGCGAATAAAACAGGCAAAAAGGTCGAGCTCTAGATGTGGCACGAAGACCCGCTCGAGCAGCCCACTGCGAACGCCGGCCAGTGTGGGCGGGCAGCTGCTCTTCTTCGGCATCGGCTGGTAATGCGGACTTCCTGTCGCGCTCCCACCTGATCGAGCGCGCGCGCGCGCGCGCACGCATTCAATCGACCGCCCGCCTTTTCTTCCCGCCAAGTCGCGAGGACAACTCGAGTCAGCGCCGAACTCGGCTGGGGCGACAAACGAAAATAAAGTCAGCATTTACTGTAAGAACTAAAATGTTAAACACAGAAATAACTAGATACATAAGTGTTAAATAAAGTATATAATAGATAGATAAATAGGCAGATGTAAAATGTACTGTGTAATAGATAGATAGATGTGAAAGGAACTATATAATAGATAGATGTGAAAAGCATTATATAATAGATGTGAAAGGCACTATATAATAGATAGACAGATGTGAAAGGCACTATATATTAGACAGATGTGAAAAGCACTATATAATAGATCGATAGATAGATAGATGTGAAAGGCACTATATGATTGACAGATAGGACCACAGACTGATGCGAAATGCACTGTATGATGAAAGACCCAATAGATAACATTTTATTTGTCCCCTGATAGCATGACATGCAGGAAATAGTCCTCGATTTTTAACAGTGGTGGGGAAATAAAATCCAAAAGGCACAGCAGGATGTGTGGCACAGCGGTTAGTGCAGCTGCTTCACTGATCCAGTGCCTTGGGTTCAAATTCCATGATAATTTGGTGTCCATGTGGATTCTACATGTCATCTCTCTAGTATGCTGTATTTATGGACTCTCAGATATTCTTTGTGGTCGTATTATACTAGGATTTGAAAGTTTTGGATTTTGTCTAAGCTTGGAATGCTCAAATGCTAAATATCTGTATAATAAGTATTGTTTAGAGCCTTATTGTTTATGGTTCTTAAGGTGACTTTCTGCTAGAGAGGTGTTTCCACTGTCACTCCAACACTTTCATTTAATGCATAAACATTTTCTAAACTATGGGGTTGCTTCTTTACCTGGCATTACTCATAGCAGCTTGGTGTCGGATGGTTAATACTTTGCAGTCTGTGTGTTTTCCTCCATCATCCGTTAAGATGTGTAGGTTAGGTTAAACGCTGATTTCCATTGTCTCCAGTGTGTATGCACGAATGAACTATGCAATCGCAGTTGACAGATTTAATGGTTTCACACCCATTTGAGGTCTTTTTAAATTGATTGTGCATGAAAAGTAACTTGGCTGTGACTCTTTGTTCAATGCTATTTTTCTTGAAATTGTGTGTGGTTTTGTGATATGTCTACCTGTATTTCCCCACCCCTTTATGCTCTTTTTCTTTCTAACCTATGACAGGCAGAGGTAGAGGTTAGGAGCCTGCGCTGATACAGCATGTTGCTGCACCCACCACAAGACAAAGCACCTCAGGATCCCAGATTAGGGCCCGAGTGTAGGTGTGCAAAGGGTGACACTTCAGCACCACACTAGTTCAGATGGAATGATAGATACTGTAGATAGAGTTAAAGGCACTATATAATAGATAGATAGGCACTATATGATAGATAGATAGATAGATAAGGCACTATATGATAGATAGATAGAGTTAAAGGCACTATATAATAGATAGATAGGCACTATATGATAGACAGATAGATAGATAGATAGATAGATAGATAGGCACTATATGATAGATAGATAGAGTTAAAGGCACTATATAATAGATAGATAGGCACTATATGATAGATAGATAGACAGATAGATAGATAGGCACTATATGATAGATAGATAGAGTTAAAGGCACTATATAATAGATGGATAGGCACTATATGATAGATAGATAGATAGATACTTTATTAATCCCAAGGGGAGATTCCCATACTCCAGCAACAGCATACTGATAATAACAATATTAAATTAAAGAGTGATAACAATGCAGGTATAACAGACAATAACTTTGTATAATGTTAAAGTTTACCCCCCGGGTGGAACTGAAGAGTCGCATAGTGTGGGGTCTCCTCAGTCTGTCAGTGGAGCAGGATGGTGACAGCAGTCTGTCTGTCTCTGAAGCTGCTCCTCTGTCTGGAGATGATCCTGTTCAGCTGATGCAGTGGATTCTCCATGATTGACAATCTCAGAATGGAACAGCGTGAGCTTTTCTTTTTACAGTATATGGTGGCTTGAGTGCCAATCCTGCCACTAAGCCCCAAATATCACAAAACATCCTTCATTTAAAATTTTACACCTGTGAATTTCACACATAATTGCAGTTCATTCAACCAGCAAGATTGCATTCACTGCTACTGCCTCCCAGTCATTAATAAAATAGAGCATTAATTGGGCATTTCTGTAGGAATCAGCCAAAAATCAGCTAATACAATTGTCGGCCTAAAAAAAAGAAAAGCCCAACTGTGTGTCCCAAACAGGAATGCAGAGGTGGGGTAATTGAAGTACAGAAATTCTACTGTCAGTTCCAGCCATCCATTATCCAACCTGCTATATCCTAACTTCAGGGTCACGGGGGTTTGCTGAAGCCAATCCCAGCCAGCACAAGGCAGGAAACCAACCCCGGGGGAAGGCGCCAACTCACCACAGGGCACACACACACACACCAAGCACGCCTTTGGACTGTGGGAGGAAACCGGAGTACCCGGAGCAAACCCAGGCAGACACAGGGAAGCGAACCTGGGTCTCCTAACTGCGAGGCAGCAGCACTACCCACTGCGCCACCGTGCCGCCCATTATCAGGGTATGCAACTGGGAATTTTACAAAAAAAATGCTGTGCTTTAATTATGGCAACGAGGACATGACTGATGCTATGAATGTTTTTTAGAACAGAACGATTCCAGCAATCCTCCATCAGGGATGACTTTACTTTAGGCAGGCAAAACAACTTGGCAGGTGGGCCGTGGCACCAAGTGCCACATTTGAGTACCAAGAAGAGAAACAGAATAGGTGAGTGTTAGTAACAAATTCTGACTATCATGTTACTTGTGTTTTAGTGCTAATGACTGACAACAGAGATGCAGTCTGTCCAGTTAATCAGCAGCTCTAGTCAGGGTGTGCTAAACTGAAGTCGTGAGTCTTTGAAAGCTGAGACCGAAGGGGCATCTCTTATAGTAGCAGGCAGACCAGTCCACAGTTTAGGGGTCCTGTAACTAAAAGCTCGACCTCCTACTGATATTTTATCAATTCTTGGAATCCTAAGCAGACCGGCATCTTGAGATCTTAATGTGCGCTCAGGTTTGTAAGTCATGATAAGTTCGGACAAGTAAGCCGGACCTCAGCCATTTAATGCTTTATACGTTAAAAGGAGGATTTTGAAATCTGCCCTAAACTTAACCGGGTGCCAGTGTAAGGATTTAAGTTATGTGCTCGTATTTTCTTGTTCCTGTAATAATTCTTGCAGCAGCCTTTTGGATTAACTGGAGGCTGAATAAAGAACAGTTTGAGCATCCAGTGAACACCGCATTGCAGTAGTCAATCCCACTAGAAATAAATGCAGGAATTAATTTCTCAGAATCCTGTTTATTTAGAAAGCGCCTTAATTTCCCAACATTTTTACGATGGAAGAAACCTGATTTGGACAACTTTGTAATATGCGCGTTAAATAACCTACTAGAGTCAAAGAGAACTCCTAGATTGTGGGCTGATTCAGTAAAATGAATGATGATTCCAACTGAGTTAAACGATGACAGAATATCGTTGTGATCAGCGTCATTCCCTCCAACAATTAACATCTCTGTTTTATGGTTGAGTTTAAAGACAAGTAGTTCTCATCCATCCACTCCTTTAATTCACTAACACAACTAATTAAAGCAGCCTTTTTCAACCTGTAAGTATTTGCAACCCGAGTTTTCATAACAGTTTTAATTGTACCCCCCCCAACATTTTTTTGAAATGTAGATGCATATTTTGTTATACCTACTCAACTTTTATCGACATTTATCTAACTCTGTATTTATTTTTCTAGTATCAGAATATAGTTTAAGTTAATTTGTTTTGGTTTCAACAGATTTTTTTTTTTCATATTTTTGATTCTTGTTTTCTTTTTTTCACATCTTCCTGCCCCCCTTTTTGTTACTTCGCGCCCCACAGGTTGAGAACCACTGAATTAAAGACAACATCAGAGAAACTTCATTTGATCTAAATGAAAGGTATAACTGGGTGTCATCTGCGTGCAAGTGAAAATTAACATTATGTTTCCTAATGAGAGATCCCAGTGGAAGCATGTAAAGTGAAAACAGTAAAGGTCCCAGTACTGAGCCCTGCGGGACACCATATTGAACTTCTGTGTATAATGATGGAGACCTGTCAGCACATTTCTGTACATATTGGAATCGATTTGATAAATAAGAACTGAACCAAGTGAGCACTGTGCCTGTAAGCCCAACATCATTTTCTAGCCTGTGCAGTAATAGAATGGTCAATGGTGTCAAATGCTGCGCTTAAGTCTAACAGCATAATTACAGTGGAGTTTCCTTCATCAGAGGATATCAGAATGTCGTTTACAACCCGCGTTAATGCAGTTTCTGTACTATGACCAGTACGGAAACCAGACTGGAAATTCTCAAATAAATTGTAATGCGTAAAGTGTGACTGAAGCTGATTGGCGACAATTTTTCTAGTATTTTAGAGAGAAAGGGTAAATTTGAAATAGGCCTATAATTATTTAGTATGTGTGGGTCTAGGTCTGACTTTTTAAGTAATGGTTTAATGACTGACACTTTTAGTGCATCAGGTACTGTGCCATGCAATAATGAACTATTGATAATGTTTAGAATAGGCTGCAAGAACATCCATTGCACTTTTACTAGTTTTGTTGGCACTGGATCTAGGGAACAAGTAGTGGGCTTCATTTTAGAAATTAAAGTTAAGACTTCCTGCTCAGTTACAGGATTAAAATTACTAAAGTGCTGAATGCAATGTGAGGCAGGGTCTGCTAAGCTAGTATTTGGTTTGTACTGTGATGCTGAGATCTGGGATCTTATATTTTTAATTTTCTCATTGAAGAAGTTCATAAAGTCTGTACTGCTAATATCTGATGGTATTTTGCACTGTAGATCTGAATTTCCATTTGTTAATTTAGCCACTGTTCTAAACAGTACCCGAGGATTTTTATTATTGCTATCTATTATTGTAGAATAGTATTCTGAGCGAGCTTTAAAGAGGGCTTTTTTATATTTTTAACACTCTCTGTCCATGCAATTTGAAAGACATGTAGCTTTGTTGTTCTCCATCTGCGCTCCAGTTTTCGACACTCTAATTTAAGAGCTCGAGTGTTTTCATTAAACCAGGGAGAGTTTCTATGTGCTTTGATCACTTTTGTTTTAAGGGGAGCCACTGTGTCCAGAGCATCTCTCAAGGTCACATTATAATGTGATGTTAGCTGATCTAAATTGTTTTCCACGTTTACATTTGATGTTGACTGATCTAAATTGTTTTCCACGTTTACGTTTGATGTTAACTGATCTAAATGGTTTTCCACAATTACACTCGACTTACTCAAGGTATCTATAAATTTTGAAGCAGAATTACAATCTAGATGTCGCACTGTCTTTGTTTTAATCTGTGAGTGCGTTGGCAAGGGCAGAACTAAATCAAATGTAATTAAGAAGTGATCGGAAATAACTTCATTTAATGGAGTAATATTTAAATTTTGAATTTCAACTTTGTAAGTTATAATTAAATCTAATGTGTGGTTATGATTATGAGTTGGACCTTTGACAATCTGACAAAATCCTACTGAATTTAACAAATAAGTAAAACATTTGCTAAAAGTGTCAGTTTCCACATCAATGTGTACATTAAAATCCCCCATCAGTACTACGTGATCATAATTTATAGCCAAATCAGATAAAAGGTTGCTAAATTCAGTCATGAACAATGAATATGGCCCTGGTGGTCTGTAGACTAGCACTATAATTGTGTTGGAATCTGTTTTAATATTTAAAATGAATGCCTCAAAGGATGTAAAGTTGCCTAAATTTTTAGATGTGATTTGCATTTTGTTACAATGAATTATTCCAAGGCCTCCTCCTCGACCAGAATCTCTAGACTTATGAAGGAACGAGTATCCATCTGGTGACGCCTCAGCTAGGGGAACAGTGTCACATTTACTAAGCCAGGTTTCAGTGAGAAGACACAGATCAGATTTTGTACTTAATATAATATCATTTACCAAAACAGCTTTAGTGCCAAGAGAGCGAATGTTCAATAAACAGCATTTAAAACTGCATGGTTTTTCTGAACTGCTGATATATTTTTTGTTTTAATTTGAAGTAAATTTCTATTACAGATGCCCTGGTGGAGGTCTGGTTTTATCCCTTGGTCTAATTATACACCTTATTTTTGGTTATCAATTAATTTAAGGTTTGTATCAAGACTAAATTTACTGGATGCCCCACAACAGGGATTATGGGTAACAGCTTCAGGAAAATAACAGGTGGGATAAACAACAGCCTGTGATTTAAGATCACATGACTGTGGCCTGGATGGTGCTCTAATCAGTCAACCAGGCAGTTTTGCTGCCATATTTTGGGATAATACATAAGATCCCCTCCAGTTAGGATGAAGACCATCTCTTCTGAAAAATCCAGGCCTTTCCCAAAAATCATCCCAATTGTTCACAAATGCTATGCTTTTATTTGCACACCAGGTTTCTAGCCAGCAGTGAAAGGAATGCAATCTGCTATCTAACACATCCCCTCTATATAATCTTGGTAAGGGGCCAGATACAATTAAATTCTGACATTTTCTTTTAGCTTTGGTGCATAGAGATGAAGTTCCTCTTTAATACCTCAGATTGCTGTAAATAAATATCATTAGTGCCGACATGCAGCAATAAGGTAGATACTTCATCGTTGGCGACACGGTCCAATGCGGCCTCTATGACAGAAATTGTGGCCCCTGTGAGACATTTAACATTAACTGCTGGTGCGCTGGGGAGTGCTGAGAATCTGTTCTGGGTCCGAAATGGTGACCTGGGTGCCAAGGGACTAAATTTTGGCTTCTTAGACCCCCGTCTTACCGTTACCCACTTGCCCAGTGGCTGAATTGGTGCTGCTTACTTTGGCCACGCAGTGACGACAGTGGGACCTGGAGAGACTGAAGCCGAATCAGAAATAGCAGAATTGTCTAAACAAAACCGAGTAGATCTAATTTTCAGCAACTGATCGAGCAAAGAGGAGTTAAAAAAAAAAATGTTTTATTTGTTTCCCACTGTATCACCGTTTAAGAGGGGTTTTGGAGGAGCGGCCACATCTCCTTGGGGTGCGTTCTGCCCTTCTCTTCACCATGGCGCGTAGGGTTGGCATGCGAAACGAGCAGGGGGCAAAGCCCCTTAGTTTCCTTACCAACAATTATGTGTTCTGCCACAGTAAGATCTGCCCTTCAAAATGATACACAGGCCCTGAGTCTCCAATAAAGGATATGTGTGCTTCGGACATGTATTTGATAGATAGATAGATAGATAGATAGATAGATAGATAGATAGATAGATAGATAGATAGATAGATAGATAGATACTTTATTAATCCCAAGGGGAAATTCACATAATCCAGCAGCAGTATACTGATATTAAAATTAAAATTAAATTAATGTTCGCATTTACTCCCCCGGGTGGAATTGAAGAGTCGCATATTTGAAAACATTAAAAGAAAAACAAATAGTAGAACTAGACATAATACTCATAAATATTTCATAACCATTTTTTCTGGTTATTCCTGACACATTCACTGTCAATTTTGTTGTGTCCAGAAGCTTATTCCAGCACCTGTGGAAATAACAATAGCATCGTTTGTTTAAAAACACGGATGAATTTTGCAACTTATTCTGCTCTAACATATGTGTATAGCAAAAACAACTCTGTCCGTAAGAAAATCTGAAAGAGACATGATCTGATCATTACAGTATTTTGAGGGGTACAGCATGAACACATTGAGTGAAAGATGATGAAGTTATAGCCAGCTAAATCACAGTGGCAGAAAACAGACAAAAATGATGCTACGTTTTAAGGTTTAAAGATATGCAAAACATCGATGCTCACCAATTAGGAATGCCAGCATCAATGGAATCGTTTGTACAGGTGCTCTACAAATTCTTTGCGATCTTAATCGGCGCTACAAAAAACCTACCGCGTCGTTACTCTCCACTCCAGCAGGTGGCACCAAATCTTAACGTGCACAGTCGGCATAAAAGTAAATACGCCGCGCTGTGCAGTGACGTGTGTGCGGCTGCCAGTTAACTTCCCGCCGAGTTGCTTCCAGTCGCCGCTGCTGATCATCAGTAGTAAGAGGGCGACAACGCTGAAAAGTCTACTTTGGGTGGGCAAAAGTACACAATTGTCAGTAACGGATTCCCGACCCCTTACCTGTTGTACAGATGCAATCACTCACTCGAGCGTCATTTTTAATAAAACATGCATAACCATGTGTATTAATATTTAGTAGAAAATGGAGCCATGCAAAAATATAATGAAAGACGACGCCAACGCTCACTCTAAAGGGAATCTCGAAAATGCACGTGGGTTACGCGACACCAGCGACTTCCTTCGCACGTGGCTGCGTGACTTTTAAAAGACAAAGCCTCGGAGTCGCCCTAACGCGCCGGCTTTGGCCCCATGACCGCCGGCTTGACCTTGAAATGTCTGCGCATAGCTGCCATTCGAGTGAAACACACCAGCGCTAAAGTTGAGCAAGTTAAATTTTAAGTGTTTTTGTTTTATCATTTACACTCGGTGGCCGCACGTTTTTTTTTATTTGTGTCACGAATATTACTATAGGCGTCTTAATGCCGTATACGCCATAGTCAATCCGGTACAGTCCATTCACTCCCTACATCGTTAGTTCGACGTGCTCTACAGTACACGCGACGTCACGTCAATCATCATAACACCTAACGGTTTTAAAGCTCTTTTCCACGTCCACGCTGCAGTCGTCAGCACGTCACGCACGCTTTTCTAATCCCCGCCCAATTCTCATTGCTGATGCCAGCACGCTGCTGTACGTAAGGCGGGCGCTCCAGGTTTCCTGGCTGACAAGATGGCGGCTCCGGGACCGGGGGAGTACTTTAGTATCGGCAGCCAGGTCTCCTGCCTCACCTGCTTGGGACAGCGCCTTCAGGGGGAAGTCGTGGCCTTTGACTACCAGTCTAAGATGTTGACTTTGAGTATCCTTTGATAATAATGGCTTTTCTGTAATGTGCCTGCCTCTCTCGCTCTCTCTCTTCGGGTGTTAGGGGCCTCAGGGAGGGAAAGGGGAGGGGGGTGGGGGTGACCGGTTGCCATCTCTGCCAAATAGTGAGCCTGTGCCTACCTTTTTTGCATTCTTTGTGGTTGTTCACGTCACCGGACCGTGAGTTCGTCGCTGATCGGGGACGTTAGACCCCTGAGGCCAGTCGGGGACCACTCGTTTCGCTCGCTGTCTCGGGAGGTGGGCCGGTCGGCGTGGTGATCGAGACAGAGCACTATCTGGCACCTCGGACATCATGGCAGATTTTCTTTTCTTTCATTTAATAGATCCAGAGTGGGATCGCTTTAATAACTGAAAAAATCGTTGTGATCAGATACATCATGATTATTTAACTCGCTGGATTGCGATTCTTGGTGGTGGATTGTTAGTATCATGAGTGTTCACCCAGCTGGCTAGGTGGCCCTTTCAGCCTTGTCCTGTGCTAGCTTTGTTTGAACACCCATTCCGTTTTATGTTCTCAGATGTGCCTAATTCCATTTACCTTTATTCACGATTTCTAATTATTGTGCAATCAATTACAGAAAAAAAGAAGGAAGGACTGAAAGGGTTTTTAATTTCAAGTCACCAACGTCATAAATTGGGTCCTACTTAAGGATCAGTGTAACCTGTTTTACTCTGTCGGGAAGGGTTTGGTTTGAGCTGTGCTTCTGTGCCGAAGTAAGCTTTTCAAAATTGGAGTTGGGATGAGATGCAAATGCATGGGGACCTGATAACTTGGCTTTTAAATAACGCTGATGCAAAAAGAAAACTGGAGGGTGTAAATGATAGGAAGTGTCAACTCCTTGCATACAACAAACCCACTCTGTGTAGTTTAGCACTATTGCACGTCTGGAGCAGGTCATCATTTTAACACCTGAATTTGTCTGTAGGTAAGCAGGTAGATGAGCCAATGGTGTTCTGGGTAATGGACTGTTCTATTGGGCTGACCGCAGTTTTTGAATCCTCTTGTGGTAGATCACCTGGACCCACTGCAGTTTGCCTAGAAGATAAAAATCGTAGTGGAATGTGCGACTATCTGTGTGCTCCACAAGATGTACTCTAACCTGGACAAAGCTGGCAGCACTGTGACGATTGTTTTTTTTTTTTTTTCTTTTCCATTTTTCCTGTTCAAGGGTAAACTCGAGATATACAGGTAGATGAGCCTATGGTGTCCTGGATAATGGACTATCTGTATGGTAGACTGCAGTTTGTGAGGCTGAAGGACTGTGTGAGCACCATTGGAGCAGTTCTGTCTCATTACTTTGTACACCTTAAATTATAAATATAACCTCTGGTCATGTTCGCTGCAAAAACAGGGGTGTATTGATAATGGGGGGTGTGAGACAGAGGAGAGGATTGTCCGGTGGAGAACTTTGGTTTTGCCGATTTTAAGATGCAGGCAATTCTTTCTGCGCCAAAAAACAAACTTGATTATTATTGACTTTCGATAGTCACTATTCAGGTGTGGATGTAAAGATGGTGCAGTTCTACAAGTCCACGTCCGTGACAAGCTGGTTTGGTCTGGTAACACAGAGGAACTATATAAGAAAGAGTATAGCAAACTTTTTTTGTTTTTTTTTCTTTCTTCGGTGACTGTGGTCCTTTAATGTGGGTAGTGAAATCCTTCACATCTTCTATAACTCTGAGATGGCCAGTGTGGAGTGCTAGGCTGGCCTAGCAAATCAGCAGGGTAATTAAAAGGGGCAGGTTTAGTTATGAGGTCCACTCTGGACTCCTTGAAAGTAGCAGTGGAGTAGAGTATGAAAACAAAACTGAGTGTCGTTATGAACAATGCTACACAACCTCTCCTTATTCAGCAGAGGGGTGTTCAGGAACCGGGGGTTCCTTTGTACACCTGCATAAAGCCTCACTGTGACTGCAAGTGCCAAGTAAAACATTTTCATTCTTTTTAGTCATTCTGGTATATATTTATTTATTGAGCTTCTGTAAAAAGGAAAATTTCTCCATTTGGACAAATTAAGATCTTTCTGTCTGTCTGTTTATCTATCATATAGTGTCTTTCACATCTGTCAGTCTGTCTCTCCATCTATTATTGTTTCCTGTTTATCTGTCTCTCTACCTATATGTCTGTCTGTCCTTTTATTTATCTGTAAGCCTTGGTGTTTAAAATGTAGGCATATTTTTTTTTTTGTTAAATACCTTTTCAGAAAGTGGAATTTCCAGCGATTTTTATGAAGCGGACCTGTGCAAAGTAGCGAAGAGATGGTTAGCACTGAGTCAACCACTTCAGAATTTCACATCTGGTTATTATCTGTGTGGAGTTTGCTCACTCTTCCTGTGCATGTGTGTGCGTTTCTCAACAGACATTCTGGATTTCTTTGCACATCCCCAAAGATATTTTGGAGATGTTGCAGAAGTGTTCATACAAGTGGGCCCTGTCATGGACTTGGTGGCTTGCTGAATGCAGTTTCTTGCCTGGTGCCCAGTGCTTCTAGAAAAGGTTCCAGCCTCCTCCTCCTCCTCCTCCTTCTTCTTCTTCTTCTTCTTCTTCTTCTTCTTCTAAAGCTTTTTCCACTTTCACGTGGGGTGACTATATTGGACTGACCTCATCCACTCTTGTCTGTTTTCTACCTCCAAGCTTGATACTCCTTCCTCCCTTACATCCCCCCCTTCAAACAGTCCATCCACTTTCTCTTTGGTCATCCACTTCACTTCTTAAACATGAATTGTATTACGTGAGTTTGAGAGTGTTTCTTATATGTGGATTATACTTGACCACAATTACCTATTTAAAAAGCCATTATCTGGGTTTATCCAGGTAGACCAGGTTTCCTGTTTATGTACTTCTTGCAACCCTGGAACCAAAGCCCGTTCTTCGTATCATCTACTGCTTACCTGTGGGCTGTCTTTGACCTACAATTTGGACTCGCCCCTTCCAGCTCAGTGAATCTTCCATCCGTTTCCCAACCCGCTGAATCCTAACTACAGGGTCACGGGGGGTCTTCTGGAGCCAACACTGGGCACAAGGCAGGAACCAATCCCGGGCAGGGTGCCAACCCACCGCAGTCAGTGAATCTTTCACTTTTCTTTATAAAGAAAATCTTCACCTGTGTTTCTTCTTTTTCGTTTCTTTTTTCTTATAACACAACTTGTCATCTCTGCATTAATCCTACCCTTCAGTTCTGCATTCATCCTCTTCACCCTTATAGAATCTGTTCACATCCACCTCCTGCTGATAACGCCGAGTACAAGATAAATTGTACCCTCGGCATGACACACTTCTTTGGAACAACTGGCAGCCTTTCAGTGCATTCACTATCAGCATCCTGAGATCTTTGAAGTGAAATGTACTTCTGTTTTTAATAATGCTGCTAATAAAACTATCAGCATTTTACGCACAAGTATGCATATTTCTTCAGCTGAAGCACTGGTTGGTTGTGTGACGGGCACAGAGGTCAAACAGCGAGAGTGTGGTGGGACTTAAACCTAAAACAATGGAGTGTATTAATGCAGCTCTTTTACGACAGAATGGCCCTCTCGGCCTTGTCTACCATTCGTTTCTAATCATCGTTAATCTCTAATCTGTACATTTTTAGGGTTTAGCGTGAAAACATATTTGGATCTACTGCTTTGACACGCTGTCGACAAGTGCATTAATATTGGTAAGTGTATTCTTATTGGGTAAAGCAAGTTATGGCTTTGTCTTCAGGCGTACGAGTGTCGATTGCTGCTGTAACATATTGCTCCAAGCCAGTTATCAGTTTAGGGGATAGGAATGAGTAAAAAAGAAACTGCCTTTGCCACGTCTTTCAGTTTCACTGGGCATGCGGCTTTTCTCATTTAAGGTGACATTTTTTTTGTCAGTCATCAGATTTTTAGATTATTGCACCAATTTGTCACTCTTCAGACAGTTTGGTAATTTTGATGTACAAAAGCATGTGTATTTATTTATTTTTTTTTGTTATCTGCCACTGTTGTGATATTTCTTCATTATTCATTAGATAGATACTTTATTAATCGCAAGGGGAAATTCACATAATCCAGCAGCAGCAGCATACTGATAATAACAATATTAAATTAAAGAGTGATAACAATGCAGATATAACAGACAATAACTTTGTATAATGTTAACGTTTACCCCAAACCTGGATGTAATTAAAGAGTCGCATAGTGTGGGGTCTCCTCAGTCTGTCAGTGGAGCAGGATGGTGACAGCAGTCTGTCGCTGAAGCTGCTCCTCTGTCTGGAGGTGATCCTGTTCAGTGGATGCAGTGGATTCTCCATGATTGACAGGAGTCTGCTCAGCGCCCGTCGCTCTGCCACGGATGTCAAACTGTCCAGCTCCGTGCCTACAATAGAGCCTGCTTTCCTCACCAGTTTGTCCAGGCTTGAGGCGTCCTTTATGCTGCCTCCCCAGCACACCACTGCATAGAAGAGAGCGCTCGCCACAACCGTCTGATAGAACATCTGCAGCATCTTATTGCAGATATTGAAGGACACCAGCCTTCTAATGAAGTATAGTCGGCTCTGTCCTCTCTTGCACAGAGCATCAGTATTGGCAGTCCAGTCCAATTTATCATCCAGCTGCACTCCCAGGTATTTATAGGTCTGCACCCTCTGCACAGTCACCTCTGATGATCACAGGGTCCATGAGGGGCCTGGGCCTCCTGAAATCTACCACTAGTTCCTTGGTTTTGCTGATGTTAAGATGTAAGTGGTTTGAGTCGCACCATTTAACAAAGTCCTTGATTAGGTTCCTATACTCCTCCTGATGCAGCCCACGATAGCAGTGTCGTCAGTGACCTTTTGCATGTGTCAGGACTCCAAGTTGTATTTGAAGGCGTATTTGGCATTAGGGATATTTGCACTGATCCGCAATCACAGAAATTCCCTTTTAAATTTTGAGCCTGTTTTTCACATTGCTTCTGTGCTTTATAAACGACTTGGCGAGTTTCTTCTCCCCAGCCTCTTAAATTAAATTTTACGATGTTGTGTGATGTAGCCGATGCAATATTTGCTGTGGGCTATGTGTTCAGTTATATCATTCTTGCTTATTCATGATGGCAGCTAAGCTTCTCGAAGTTCAGTTGCTATTGTTGGGGGGAAAAAAAAGTAGTGCATCTTGCATTTGTCTACGGAGAATCATTCCAGCACCATGAGCATTGTTAAGAGACATTCATTAAATAAATCGGGGGTCCTCAATCATGGTCCTGGAGGGCTGCAGGTTTTTATTCCAACTACAGTTGTGGCCCAGAACTAATTATGCAGATCCAGATCGTCTGGATGACTTTGATTTATGCCGGGACGATTCCAGTTCGGTGTAAAGATGATTCTTCATGTCGTCCGTTCGCACACTTCTCGATGGTCCGGGACTTTTCAGGTGATGTCCTATGTAATAAACTTAAGTTATAGCGTAATAAATTGCATAATTAGATCTGGACCATCCTATAGTTTCCTAATTAGAAGACAGGCCTTGCTGATAATGAAACTTGATATTGAACTGTTTGGCTTGTTAGTGCTTGCATTCGTCCAAGAGTAATTTTAATTACACTGTAGAGCAGGGGTGGCGAACTCCAGGTCTCGAGGGCCGCAGTGGCTGCAGGTTTTCATTCTTACCATCTTCTTAATTAGTGACCAGTTTTTGCTGCTGTTTACTTCTTTTAATTAACTTGACTCGGCCCCCTTAGTTTGTTTTTTTCTTTAATTAGCAGCCAAACAATAATGAGACACAAAACAAGCCACCATATGACCAGCTCCCCTGTGCCCATCACACGATATCTGAAATTAAAGAGAGGTGATGGTCTTGGTGAGGTTGATCTCTCGGGTCACCAAAACATTTTGACGGCGCTCTTAGAAAGAACAGAAAAACCAACAGCTGTGGTAGAATGAGAGCAGCAACGAGCCATGGAATTAAATAACGAGTTTAATTAACAGGAAGAATTTGCTTCTCATTAAGAAAGTGATTGGAGTTTGAAGCCCCAGTTTAGCCGGTCATCTGTCAGCTCGTTTCACATCTCATTTCTGCTTGGCTGTCATTTAATGAAGAAAGGAATCAATTCAGAAGGCTGAACTCTTCTAACAGGGCTAATAAAGTGATGGGGGGGAAAAAGTTAATTAGCAGGGAAAACTAATCACCGATTAAGAAAAGGGTTAGAATGAAAACCTGCAGCCACTGCGGCCCTCCAGGCCTGGAGTTTGCCACCCCTGCTGGAGAGTTTCCTCCTGTGAGAACATCATCCAAGTGTTTTATGGACCAGAATAGATTTAAACTTAATGGTCCTTCCAGTTCCCCTCTCCTTTATTTCTAAACTTTTTTTTTATCACAGGTACTTCATGGTAACCACAAGAGCTGGAGAACTGCTGGTTTATTGGTTATCTGCATCTCTTTATTAACTAATGTCTGGTTAAGAAAACGGGCAACAATTAAAACTTAAATGCAGCTGCTAAAATCTAAACTAGGCAATTAATGGTTCTGAATGGTAACGAGCAAGGGAACTAAAAGAAAAGCCCAAAAAATACATTGCTTTAGTAGTAAATAAAATTAAAAAATCGGTTCAAGTGAAAACCTGCAGCCAGCCATAGCAGACCTCCAGGACTGTAATTGAGGACCACTGAAATAATTTAATGTGATTCTTTACGTACCGTAGATTATTATGAAACTTAATAGATGTTTGCATTGTATTTGGAATTCTACATATTACACGTAAATCTTTTTTTTCCCAGAAATGTTGTAGGTATGTCACTCTTAAGCTAAAAATACTTGGAAGAATGTGTTGTTCTGTTTGCACACACCGTAAATAATGGGGCTTTTGTGTTTGCTAAGCGTCTCGGAAGTGGCACAAAGAATTCCACTGGCCTTCATACATTATGAATAATACGGGGAAGTTTCACTTACACTCTGTTCCAAGTGGTTGCTCCCACTGAGGCAGTTTGGAGATGACCCTTTCTGTCCATATTTACTGAGATGCAGCAGTGACCTTTGACCTTATTTCAATACATAAAATCAGTTTAGCCAGAAGTGGCATTTTCCTGGTGTCACGTGTGGAGGGATAGAAGACTTGCCTCACACAATTCCTTTACATTTTATTTACACTAAAGAAAAAACACTCAGGTTTAAAAGTTTTTTTGTGCTAATGTAGCAACACATCTTTTGACAAATCAGTTGATTTTTTTTTTTTTTTATACTTTCTCTCAGTGTTACTTTATACCAGGGGTCTCCAACATGTCACTTGTGAACTTCCGGTAGCTCACAACCGCTTTCCAAGTAGCTCGCCAAAGGGTTAATGAATCCTACAAAAATTTGAGAACTTGATTAGTCAAATTACGGGTGGGTGATCTTTCCAAAAAAATCATATCACGATCCTTTTAACACAAACTCACGATCCATAATCTGAATTGCAATCTATCTTTTCAATGTGGCATACACTTCAGAGAATATCCGGACTCGAACTCAAGACTTCAGTAACACTTTATTTTAAATATCAAACAAAGTTGAATTTAATTGTCTCGTTCGCTAGCTAAGCGGAGTTAAGGACCACACCCCGAAGCTGGCGAGTGAATGAGGAAGGCCCTTCCCCTCAGCTTGTTACGTGGATCTCGGATTCGCTCAAATAAGTCGGTACGGCAAACAAACTCTGATACTTCGCGTGATGAGGGAAGCTGCAAAATCAACCGCAATGTTCAACAAAATTATCGATAAAAAACCAGATCTAAATCTGTTAAGTACAGTGATCCCACACTATATCGCGCTTTGACTTTCGCGGATTTTAAATGTAAGCATATCTAAATATATATCACAGATTTTTCGCTGGTTCGCGGATTTCTGCGGACAATGGGTCTTTTAATTTATGGTACATGCTTCCTCCGTTTGTTTGCCCGGTTGATTTCATACAAGGGACGCTATTGGCGGATGGCTTAGAAGCTACCCAATCAGAGCATGTATTACATATCAAATAAAACTCCTCAATGATATACGATGTGCTTCCCGAGCGGTGCTTTTGTTTGCTTTTCCTGTTCTCTCTCACTCTCTCTGACGTTCTCTGCGCCTGACGGAGGGGCTGTGAGCAGAGGGGCTGTTTGCACAGAGGCTGTTTGTTTAGAAGATACGGACGCTACTCTAAAAATGCTGAAAGACTACCTTCCCGTTGCTCCCTTCTTTGCGGCTGCTTTATCGCGGTGCGCATACTTAAAGCCCAACAGCACGTATTGATTTTTTGATTGTTTGCTTTTCTCTCTCTCTTGACATTCTCTGCTCCTGACGGCGCTCCTTTGAAGATAAGATATGTTTGCGTTCTTTTAATTGTGAGAAAGAACTGTCATCTCTGTCTTGTCATGGATCACAGTTTAAACTTTCGAATAAAGGGTGTTATTTCATATCTAGAGGGCTCTAATAATGTTAACAGTGTGGGAGAGTTTATAAGGGCTTAAGATATATTAAAATAACTACACAAACATATGGTTTCTACTTCTCGGATTTTCACCTTCATCGAGGAGGGATTACTGTAGTTCTGTCGTGAAAAGTGGACTGACAGATTGGATTTGATAGATTACATATTAGTAAACGTTCAAAAGAATGTGCAGTTAAAGTCTCAAGAGTGAACCTCAGTGGCTCCACTCCACCAGACACCTCCGTGCCAGTCATCTGACTAACTGAAAAACACAGTGACACAGTGACGTGACGAAATGACAAATGTGTATTTAGAATTGTTTTGTTTTGACCGCCTTCATGTTTTAATTCAATAGCGTGAGAGACACTAGAAAATGCATACAGACATACAAAATGCACTTGCAGGTGAACTAAATATTTTTTGTGATGTTTTAATTCAAAATGTGAGTTGTGGACACCAACATCTTGTAAATGTTCAGGCAAAACAAGCTTATTCAGTGTGTTTGAGTTGAAATAAGCAATGAGAAGAAACGTTAGAAAACATGAGTAGCTCTCGATCATTTTCATTTTGTAAAATTAGCTCTCTTGGGGGGAAGGTTGGAGACCCCTGCTTTTTACACTTAATGAACACATCAGAATAATCTTGCTGAAAGCGGCGGACCATTCAGTCTATCAAGCTCATCCATCCTATTCCCCTAGATTTTTCCAAAATAACTTTGAATTGACTTAATGGCATATACCATTCACGTGTTTATAGGGCATTTAATCCATCAAGGTGCAACCAGTTTCATAAACTGTAAAGTCTTTTTACCCAATCATTCCTAGTATGAGAGAGATGCTGAGTTTTGGTGCCCATTTAAGTGGTTCAGGGGTGTGGGGCATTGACATTTAACGCATGTAGCTCTGCTGCAGTTGTATGTCTGTCCGTCCATCCATTTCCTAACCTATTTGTACAGTGAGGGTCATCCTGGCAGCACTGAAAGCAACGCAAGTTTAAAGAGACATATAGTAGATGCAGAATTCGTATCCAGGCTGCTACATCTGTGTGGCAGCAGAACTAACCATTTTGTCGCAGTGTTTTCCCATCAGAATTACATTTTTTGATATTTCTGTTCGTAGCACTGGAAAATAGAAAAGGTCATATTTATGCGATTTTATCCAAATTGGCTTATAAATAAGAATGAAACAAAAATTTTGTTGCATGGATTTTAGGAGTACAGAATACTGTCGGTACGGAATGTGGCCTTGTATGGTGTATTGTATGACATTACCACATGACTGAGATGAAACAGGAAGGCAAACAAAAATGTATTTTGTCAAAATCAGGATTTTAAAATTCTGATTGAAAAGCTAGAACTATGGTATACTGTATGTCCAAATGTTTGTGGACACTTAACCATCACACCTGTTTGAGCTTTTTGGACATGCCATTCCAAAACTATGGACGTTAATAAGGAATTTGCGGCTGTAACCGCCTTCTCTCTTCTTTCCTCAAGATTTTGAAATTTTTGAAATGGTGCACATTCAACCAAACAAGTTTTTTTGAGGTCAATTATGTTGAACAAGAATACCTGGCGCACGATCGGCATCCAAATTCACCCCAAAGGTGCTCAGTAGGGTTGCGGTCAGGGCCCAGTACAGTCCATTCAAGTTTCTTCATGTCTTTAGTGACCTGGCTTTGTGCACAGGGGCCCAGTCATGCTAGAACAGAACTTGGCCTTCCCCTACCTGTTGCCAGAAAGTTGGAAGCACACAATTGTCTAAAATGTCATGGAAGGCTGTACCACTAACCGTAATCCTGCTCCGCCAAACTTTACAAGTAGGCACTATGCAGCCACCAATTCCAGATTTGTGCATCAAACTGTCACATAGTGAAGCGTGATTCATCACTGCAGAGAGCAAGTTTCCATTGCTCCAGAGTCCAAGGGTGGCGTGTTTTACACCACTTGGCATTGCACATAGTGATGTTAGGCTTGTGTGCAGCTTCTCGGCCAGGGAAATCCATTTCATGAAGCTCATGACACGCAGTTCTTGTGTTCAGGTTGCTTCGTGAGGCAGCATGCAACTCTGTTGTGAGTGATGCAACAGAGGATAGGACATTTTTAGCACTCGGCGGCACTGCTCTGAGCGTTTGTGCGATGCATCTCTCTCTGTCTGATGCTTCTCAATGCACATCTTAGGCCTGTGTACAGCTTCTTGGCCATTGAAACCCATTTTGTGAAGCTCTTGTGCTGAGTTTGCTTACAGAAACAGTTTAGAACTCTGTTGTGTGCTGCAACAGAACAGATGATAGGCCATTTTCACATGCTAAGTATTTTAGGACTTGGTGGTCCCATTCTGAGTCTGTGTGGTGTACCACTTCATGGCTGAGCTGTTGTTGCTCCTCCTCAATGTTTCCACTTCACAATAATAGCATTTTACAGTTGACTAGGGTTTAAGGTTTCTTTCTTTAGTCATGTGTACACAAGAAAATAGGAAATTTGCCTTCTCATGAAATAAAATAGACAGATAGAAACAAGAAAGGTTAAGGTAATGCAGTTAGATAATACATATTTACACCAAAAAAAAAGGTTACAGGATATATATCAAAACCTTAATCATTATCTCCGATATTTCTTACTGAAAAGTCGTATGGCACTAAAAAGAAAGGAGTTTGTGGAGCGATTTCTGAACTTTAGTTCTACATGTAATGGATGACTGTCATCAGTTGAGATGATTTCCAGTTTCTTTAACATTGCCCTCTGACACATACACTAGTCAAATCTTCTCCATCAGCCCCAATAACTTTAGCTGCATACTTCGTAATCTGCTGGAGCTTTTTTGAGTTTTGGTTTGTCAGACTATTAAACCAGGCAATGAAACCGAAATTGATCACAGACTGGATATCTTTTAAATAAACTCAAGCGTTAGGCAAATGTCAGTAAATAGCACTGCTGCACTATCAGTTGCAACTTTTTGAGGTTGATTCTTTTCTTTAAAGTTCGAAACTTTTTCCCAAATTGCAAACACTTCCTTTATCTCACTTTATGAGGTAACCTCCTCTGCGATACCCATCTCCTGCAGAACCTCCGTATGTTGCCGCATCTGTAGTTCCATCAACTCCTCCGCCGTCCGTTCCTCTGAATGTGTGGCGACAAGCTCTTTGATGGCTCATATTTCGAATTTTGTCTCATAACTCAAGGCAAAAAATCGACCTAGTGACGGCTCGTATCTCAAAAAACTCGCATCTTGGGGCACTTGTATCACAATATACAGTAGTACCTTGAATCGCGGGCTAAGTCTGTTGTCTCATTTCTAAATATAAGACACCAGTAATGGCGCACTAATACACTTGACTTGATCATTCCTAGTCTTCCTCCTCTTTCTCTGTATGTTTGCCATTCGTTTGCTCAGAGGTTGTTGTGCTTGCTGCTTCCTGAGCAGCTCTTCTCTTCTCCACCCTAGCAGCCTGCTTCTCTTCTTCTATCGGCATCTTTCTGGGCTAAAGCTGATTAAGTCAGTGTTAGAGTTGCAGTTACTTAGTGTGTTTTCTTTAATTTTTCACTTAAGCTGGCACTTAAGTCTTCAATCTCCCTCAAGAATGATTTAAGATATGAAGAGGTAGGGGACGTGATGGCAAAGGTGGTAGGGATGAGAATGGCAACCTTACACATGCGCCGCACGGCTGCCCCGCTGGTCGCTACCGAGAGTTGATTCTACAATAAAATAAAAATAAGTAAGGGGGAATAACCTTGGAGGTCATTAATCACCCCGAAAGCGGATAGTGGACATCACGTAGTTTATGTATACCAACTTTCAGGTCAATAGTTCTAACGGTTTGCAAGCTGCAGGTGATTTAAAATCCTGGACAGACAGACAAACAGCCACGGTAGCGTATTATATATAAAGATTAGTGAAAACTAATACCTTGGAATCCTTACTAGTAATACACAAATCCTTCTATATAAAAGCGGTCGGGATTGTCCTTCCGTTCCGTGAGTGCTACGCAGGCGCGGACTTTCACACACGCCCCTTCCATTTTGCAATGCACGATGGGATTTGTAGTTTCGTTTTTCCAGGTAAAAGATAATTTTTTTCCACTCCAGACTGTGCGATATCCTCTTCTTCTTTCTTACTATATAAAAGCGGTCAAGATTGTCCTTCCGTCCTGTGAGTGGAAAGCGTAGCGGTATTCCGCTTATCACAGACTTACTGCTTGCAGCTTGCGGTACGAAGCGACGTGATGTGAGCAGAGTTCTGGTGCTCCCATCGTTCCCTTGCTTTTGTGTGCAATGCTCTGGAAAAATAGACAAAATGATGTCTCTGGAAATAATTCATGTTGATGGAGTACAAATGCCTCACCGCGTAGTAAATATCAGGGGGGTTAAAAAGGGCGACCTCAATATAGAAAAAAAGTTAAAATTTCATCACAAAAATAACAGAAACTACGAGTATTAAAGTAATACCGCTCAAATGCAATATAACCAAATTAATGAGTTTGTATAAAATATCAAATTGATCTACATATTGAATTGCCTTCAGAAGTGGTCAACTTAAAAGTCGGTCGCCTTAAAAGGCGGGTCAGCCAAGTATGAAATATTGCTTGCCACCTAGTGCAGGTTAACTAAGCTCATTGTATTTTGAACTTTAATACATTTTGAGAAAAGCCTAAGAAGGCTAACACTTAAAATTAAGTAATTAGAGTTAAGATTTTCTAGAATTGACTCCAGATCTTCTTATAGGCTAAAACTGCACAAAAAAAAAAGAATCGCAAATGGGGCTTGTAAATATGTAAAGCTACCACACCAGGGTTCTGTAACAAGCAAAGAGGAGGGTCTGTCCATTCTTGGTAAATTATGGGGAGTTGATTAACCTGTTTTAGTTGTGACAAAGGAGCTGTTCTGCTACAGAAGATGCAGATTCTGGAAAACAATGAACAGAAGATGTGCAGTCCTTTAACCGAGACATCACCAGATGTCCACTGGCTGGTATGCTGATAATAATAATAATGCTGTGCAGGCATAACGGACCAAATCCTATGGTAACACGGTAAGAGAGCTGTTGGTTTTGATTGTAATGTGTTGCTGCAGCGGGCACCCAGTTTAGGGTCCTCTGAAGGGAGTGAACCTGTGGGTCAGACAGGCTGCTGGTTCTGATTGTCAAAAAGATGTGACCAGTGCTTGAAGCAGGAACTCTAGTTTTTCTCAGTCAGCAGTCCAAGGCATGTTTTCAATTTTAGTGTTTTTTTTTTTTTTTAAATCGGTGAGCTGTTGAAAATTACTCTCCAAGGTAAAACATACAGCTAGAGGTGAATAGGATTTGATGGCGAAAAGTGAAGCTTTGGTTTCCTCTGCAAGCTAAAATTGACCTTAATAAATATGGCACAGGACCACCGAAATTCATTTTATTGCTCTCTTGGTATAACGTACTGAAATTCCAGGCTTCATTTGTTTCTTCCTGCTTGCCAGTTGGCACAGCTCTTGGGTTACGACATCCACGTTAGCTGTTCCAAGTTGATTTTTGCAACGTGCACAGCACTATTTGACCAAAGAAAGTGCAGCCACGACTGCCACCTTTACACTTCAAAGTATATAAGTTAGTGGTCAAATTATGTTTTACAACATCTTAAGTTAAGAATTGGCCGTTTCACCAACACAGCCAAATAAAATACTTAATAGTCAACGAATCAGGAAACCATTGGCTTTGTTCTTATAGCTATAAGTTAATTGCATAAGAGATGAGCATAGAATTTTCCCTTATTTAAGTACTAAGATTTAAGATTAAGAGGTGACATGATTGAAGTGTTTAAAATGATGAAGTGAATCAGTCCAGTGGATCGAGACTTGTATTTTAAAATGAGCTCATCAAGAACACGGGGACACAGTTGGAAACTTGTTAAGGGTAAATTTCGCACAAACATTAGGAAGTTTTTCTTTACACAAAGAACAATAGACACTTGGAATAAGCGACCAAGTGGTGTGGTAGACAGTAAGACGTTAGGGACTTTCAAAACTCGACTTGATGTTTTCTTGGAGGAAACAAGTAGACAGGACTGGCGAGCTTTGTTGGGCTGAATGGCCTGTTCTCGTCTAGATTGTTCTAATGTTACTAGGGTGTTGTACCGTGTTAGCCATTATGAATGTAAAGGAAAGACAAACAAAATGACACCTTGTAATCTTTTTAGTTAGCCAATAAAAGGTGTCATTTTGCTTAGCTTTTCCCCTTATTTAAGAAATAACAAAGTTAAATTGTATGTCTAATTTTCCATTTTTTTTTATTTAAACATTCTAAAGTGAATTGTACTGGCAGTACTTTCTCTCATCTTCAAATATAGGCATAGATTATGAGCATATCATCATGTTTTTGGTTTTAGCTTCAGCTTTTTTGACACTTTATTGTATTCAATATTTTTCACTTTTCAGTTTCTGCCAAAAAGAAAACTCTCTTTGTCTGCTGTTAATGAATTACAACTAAAACCCATTTTAACATTGGCCTAATCATAACATTATGCATGAGTGGGAGTCGAGCTAAAGTTAGAAAATGGAATGAACCTTAACAAAACTGATCATGCCGTTTCTCAATGTCGTCTCCACCCTACTCACTGCACTTGTGCCACCTGCCTGGAAGTGCCCGGATTCCAGCAGAATAAAAGGTTTGGTCTTGTCCTTGCCACCACTCATGCCACCCGGGATATTGTCAAACACTACATGCCGAGGGGTACTACAGTCACTAGTGCAAGTTACTGTGACTTGCTGGAGACCAATGTGAAGCCTGCTATTCGATCCAAGCGGCGGGGACTGCTGTCTCGAGGAGTCCTTTGGCTGCAAGGCAATGACACACACTGCTAAGAACACCAAGGCTTGTCTGGAGAAACCTGAAGTGTGAGGTATTGCCACATCCTCCTTATTCACCTGATTTTGGACCGGTAAAAACAAAACCTCCGGGTGGTCGTCGATTTTAAGACAGATGGCGACGTGAAGAAAGCGGTGCACAAGTGGTTACGCAGACGAGACAAAACCTTTTATTCTGCTGGAATCCGGGCACTTCCAGTCAGGTGGCACAAGTGCATTGAGTAGGGTGGAGACGACATTGAGAAACGACATGATCAGTTTTGTTGAGGCTCATTCCATTTTCTGATTAATCCCATTTTCTAACTTTAGCTTGACTCCCTCTTGTACTTGCCTTGCAGTGTCCTGTGTTAAGTGACTTGTGTTCATTAACATCTTGGACATGCATATTCTAATTAGGGGTACTAGGTGTTTTGTTAATTATTGGAAGTCCGTCATTACCATGATACGTTTTAATGTGCTCATGATTTTTAAACAGACCGATCCCTCTCAGTGGCTAAAGGTTCACAAAGCACTGCATTGCAATGAATTGATGTGTGCCTTGTGATATTTAAGCTCACACATAAACATAACAGCCTAGCTATGAGCTGTAGGCCTATTTTTAATGTGTGTGTACCAAGACATTTATGATTTAAAACCATTCGTATGGCACTTCCTGAGCTTATGTATAGATAAACTACCAGAAGAGATCTTCCCCGATTTATGGATTGTATTGCTGTGCACTCACACCAGAAAGCATCACAGTTCGCAGATAAGCACTGTGGTCAATTGACTGTGGTCATCCGTAAGCCTTGCAATGTGAGCTAATAGGAGAACTCCTTTAGCTCAGGCTGCTGATAAACTGCTTCTGAAGGCCTTTGTAATCAAGATGTCGCAGGTTTGTGGCTCACCACCTGCAGTTATCACTGTGTAAATCTGAGAACTGAGATGTTTTGTGGTGCGAGTCCACAGCAATACACGGATACGGGGAGTCGTCAGAATATCTAGACGCAGGATGACAGGACTGTGAAATCAGGAAACTGATCAAATAACCAAGTTTTGCTTGCACTTGTTTAAAAGGCAGACTAAACAATCCAAAATGACCTAAAGTATACGCGCGTATCATTCTCAATATTCTGTTTCTTGGAGAATCTCGTGACATTCTCACATTTAGCGCTTTGAGTAACGAGCTGCTATTGTTATTATCGCATAATAAAACATACATTTGATTTGAGTTTTGAAAAACTCATCACAGACTTCAAAGGACTTTGTTGGACAGTTGTCTTCTCCAAAGATCTTGACCATACATTGTTCTCCTCTCTCTTGTTAAATTAATCTTAGCCTGAATGAACCTATTAATTTTTTACATTTAAGATTTTTCATTTAAAGATTTACCAATGTTGTTTCTTGTCCTAGTGTGTGGATATAAACACAGGGAACTTCAGTTTCAGTATTACATCTCGCCTGAAGAAGGGGCCTGAGTTGCCTCAAAAGCTTGCATATTGTAATCTTTTTAGTTAGCCAATAAAAGGTGTCATTTTGCTTGGCTTTTCTCTAACATCCTGTGTAAATTTATGGTACTTGTAAAAGTTACAGCTGGAGGGATAAAAGCAGACATACAAACACAGCTCAGTTGTTTCTTCTTGGTGTCTTCTTGAGCAAACGGACACCGCAATGTCTATGGTGGATGTTACTTTTCCTCGCTTGCAAATTTGAACGATTTTTGTTATATTCAGTTTTATTCTTGGGTTCTTGAATAAAACTGAATTTGAACGATTTCTTTATTCAGTTTTATTTTTGGATTCTTGAATAAAACTGAATGAAAAAAAAATCGTTCACATTTTAGCAGCTTAATACTCGAAGCGCTATATGCACGGATGATGTGAAATTCAAACCTGTGACGTCAAAGTTGCTAAGTTTTTTAGCTTTTTCCACTGCACCATCTGCATAAATCTGACACGGAGCAGTATTACCACTGGTTGAAAATGAAACGCGCAAACACGTGCATGCGAACGTCTCTTACTTCATACCGACTGATAGTTGGGCTTAAGCAAAATGCAAATGAGCAGTTTCTTTTTGTTTGGTTTTATTCTTTGTTACACCTTTCGTGAAAGTGTTTCTTGAATATTCACTCTTCCTACACTTCACGTCAAAATGATGTCGTTATTACTATAACCTATCTAAACATTTTCTGTCGTTGTTACTATTGCATAATGAAAATATTTTCTGTTTCAGCCATGTGTTCAGCATTTCTTTCCTCGCATTTCTTCTGTCATTCTATATTTACACAGATTGTTGTGGACACAGAACACACATGAAATGTGTATATTTCAAACCATGGGATTTTGTTAACTATACAATTCCATACAAACACATCACCAAATAAGTTGTTCAACACAGACTTCAGCAGGGCAATGCCTTCATCTGACTGAGTGGGGTGGGTGGTTAGCATTCTGCTCACCCACGCATTTACAAAACAAAAGTGGGTTGTTATGCCAAGAAGCTTATAACTTCTTATCGCTGTGCTATGTCAGGGATAACAAAAAAAATCGTAAGTTTCAGGGATTCTAGTGTTAAGAACATGACATACATTGGGTATTGAAAAGAATCGCCTCTCCCACCCCTTTGAAAATATTCACATTTTGTTGCTTTAAAGCCTAAAATGAAAACACACACACATTTGTTCAGCTCGGTTTACTCTAATATCCAAGTCAAAGATATAATAGCAACAGTTAATCCAACCTGCTATATCCTAACTAAAGTGTCACGGTGTTCTGCTGGAGCCAAAATCCAAAGAGCTGTGGGACTCTGGAACAATCTACCAAGATATACAGTTGAAATGGAAATTTTGACAGCATTTTAATAAATGCCTGGATATGATTTTGGGACAGTTTAGTTCTTCGCTAAGCAAACAAGCTTGATAGACTGAATGATCAGTAGTCCTTTGCTAAATTTCATAATAACAGACTGAATGATCTCAACTCCTCTGGTAAATTTCTTACATTCTTATGACCCAGTGTCCAAATAACAGAATTATGGAATCATAATTCTCCAACATCAAAAAAATTCTAGGGCCCAAACCAGTGCCGGCAAGATTTTTAATGATGCTGAGGCCCACATAACTTGCCAATATTGTGCTGATTTGCTTTGACATTTGTGACAATCAATGAAGTACATCATAGGAAGCTGTCGAGCACTGCAGTGCCTCGGCCCACCCTGCATGGCTTGCAAATGCTGCTTTGTGAAACTGGATTTAAAGACCTAAGACCTGCCACCCTGTCCTCCAGACCCACCTCTTCCCCCAATGTGTATTGCTACCTTTTACTATGCCAATGACTAAGATGATAAGTCCGGTGATGAAGAGAGGGTGCTTGAGAAAGACAAAGCATTTTATTCAGGTAGCTTTTAAAAGATTTTTAAATGTAATTAGCATATTAGTCTTTTTTGAAATTGGGTTTTTAAAAAAAAATAAAATTCTTTAATAGGGAAGGCATATAAGCCTTAGATCACTACTAATACGTAAATGCTTTTCTGTATGTGTGCATATACATGTGTATTTATACTTGTACTATAAGTATAAATACTTATAGTATACTTACTATACTTATATGTATATTAGTGATCTGTTAAAATTTTGTCTGGTCAGTTTCCTTTGTTGGATGTTCTACCAATAGCTATATTCCAAAATGCACTAAATTAATGTCTCCTAGTGATAGTGTTATCAACTGGAAGGCAGATGTTTTGAGATCAGGTAGTTCAAGGCACTTGAGTGTGTTGCATGTCGATTAGCACATACTGTACTTGTGACAGTAGCTTAACCCAAAGACCCCACCAAGATAGACCACCCGAATGGGGACCAGAAATGCACTAAATAAACCCTGCCATGTCCATTGCATTGTTTCTGCATTGCCAGCTTATGCGTGGGTGTCCAAGGTCTTACTGTTCTTTGCTGTTTCATTAGAAGATGGAAAGTGTGCTGCATTTCTAGCCTTGCTTATGTCTTCAGGAAAGGAAATGTGGTCAGCAGCCGAGTGTTTCCAGTCAAAGAGTTCGTGAATCATTGTATTGAGTTGTGATTTATGTGTCCAGGCAGAAAGTATGCTTACTAGACGTCGACTCCCACACAGTCCTGGACTCAAAGGAAAATGAAATAATTACTTGTGTGCCTAACAGTGTTAACAATTGTTAAAAATGTTTTGTCTTATCCAGAGGAAAACTATATATATATATATATATAAATAATAATTTTTTTTTTTCCTTAGAAGAGGTGGCTTGGCAAATTTTATTGAAGACTTTAAAAAGACAATGGTGTAATTGTATGAAAACGCGTTTTTATATTTTAACAATATGACTTTGACTTACAGGCATATAAAGGTCTCGAGCTTCTTCATCTGTGTGGCTGGTGGTTCATTTGTGCAGTTGGAATGTAGATTGATGCCAGTTCTGACTTTATTGACTCCAATTATGAGTTTAAATATTGGAATATTACTGCTTCTTCTTTCTCTTCGTCTCCTCCCACCTCTGTACAGGGTTGATATGTGAAAGGTTTTAGCTAAAGCTGTACTGCTGGGTGTTTCTCCTGACTCTTAACCGTCTGTATTTATTGGAGCTTGGATCCGGGAACTAGTTTGGGATGATTTGCCCTGTTGCTGATGGCTAGATTTAAATATTGTATCGTAACAGTGCAGAAATATATAATACTTGCAAATACATGTTACATATCATATTACTATTATAGACGCGTAAAATGTAGATTTTATTGTGTTTTTGTCAAGTGTTCTATGAAGACATGCATGTATAAATTTCATTGCACTTATGTACACATGACAGTCTTTCCTGGACTTGATGTCCTTACCAATGAAAGCAGCGTTTGGCTTGAACTGAAACCCGTAGCCATTGCGGCTCTCCATGGGCTGAGGTGATTAGCCCTGCATTACCCACTTAAGGAGGGCAGCAGTTGCAATGGGTTTTTTGTTCCAATCCAAATCTTCTAACAACTGGAGTTCCTGACGTGGTTAAGCTTGTCCTTTATTTGGAATATCGGACAACATTATGACAAGAGCAGGCCATTCAGCCCAGCAAGCTCATCCATTCTGTTCATCGAGATTGTAACATTAATTCAAAAGTTTAGAGTCTGCTAGTTCAGAGCTTTATTGTGCCACTAGCTGTTTTGTGTTAACATTTGCAGTGCATATGTCTGTGTTATGTGCCATTTGGTATAGGATTCCCAAAAGCAGTGTTAGTGTTTGTGATGCACAGTGTGTCGGAATGACAAATGAAATGCGTTTAACTACTACAAATGTTTGTGGTGGATTGGCAGTCCAGCCATTATTTTTTTTTTTTCCATGCTATTGCATTCCATTCAAACCAGTGTGGTGCTGAGGCGTCGCCCATTGCATGGCTGTGCTCGGGTCCTAATTTGGGATCCTGAGGTGGTCCATCATGTGGTGGGTGCAGCAACGCGTTGTAGCAGTGCATGCTCCTAACTCTCTTTTTCTGTTTGTGGTGCACCATCTGTTGGAATGACAAATGCACTGCATTTTATAATATCTGTGATGTGCCTTCTTTAAAAATGATGGAGACATAGCAGTTAATTGGACACGCACACAAACAGTTATCCTTTTCTAAGGTGCATTACAGAAATGCCTACTCTAGTTTTAGTTTATCTTTGTATGGACAATTTAAAGTTATCAAGATTTTGCAATATTTATTTTGAAACCCCATACTTATAAAGTGTATGTCTTTTTTAAATAAACCCCATTGGTGGAAATAACACAGAAATGCCTTCTTCTCTTAAACATTTAGTGACGTGTCTTCCCTTTGGTAATTGTTATCTGAAAAACTTGCAAAATAAAAAGACCCTCCTGTCTAATAAAAATTAGCTTCATTTTTTTTTTTCAGTTTGGATTGTCATCCTGGCTAGAGTATGAGAATAGGACGAGGCCACTTAACTTTACAAGGAGTTTATTAAAAACGTAGTAACTTATACCTGGCCTCTCTTGGACTTGGTGTCCTGGGTTTAAATTGTTCAGCTCTTTGTCGTCAGTGTGGTGTTTCGCACATTCTCTCTTTCCTTCTCTTTCTGTCCTTCTCTGTGTCAATGTGGATTTTCCTCCTGCATACCCAAAGTTGTGTGTTGGGTTAGTTGACATGACTGTAAGTTGGGTAGTGAATTGAGACAGCGCTCTGTGCAGGGTTGGTCCCTGTCTTGTGCCCGATGCTACTAGAAGTGAGCCAAGGCCCCCCAAAACAGTTAACTGGATTAAGTGTGCTTGAGAATATATGTTATTCTATCCATGCATGAACGTGTATTTAAAAGTGATTCTAGCGTTGTATATGTAGGAAATACCCAATTACTAAATAAACTGAATTGGTTAATGGGCGACGCTGGAATACAGAATTGATTGTGTAATCCTATTGCAATTTGTATTTGCGGTGGGTATCGCCAATTTTTTTTTTTTTTTAATCAGTGGGTTTATTGGGGTTTCCAAATAGTTTAATAATCTTTCCTTTCAGAAAAATGTTTTTTCCTTGATTCCAGTCTTCTTCCAGAATGCCCCTCTTCCAGCGGAAAACCCAACCTCAGTGATGTTATCTTGATTAATTTAGCCTTCGTTTCAGAAGTTGCTATACTAAATGACCGCACGGAGACTCCTCCACCATTAGCATCGCTGAATGTTAACAAGGTAAGCTGGCAAGATCTTTCATCTTTCTTTTGGCACGCACGTAATGAATGTTGGCCTCGGACAACCTGTTCGGTCATCTCTATTCCTGAACTGCCTTGTCTCCCAGATGCTCAATTCTTTGTTTTGCTGATAACTGCTTTGGTTTAGATTTAATCTGCACAAATCTTCAGTAGCTTAAAGTACTGTAACATAACTTCTCCACCTTAAGTATTGGGAAAGAAGTGTACAATGTGATGAAGGTGAAGGCTTCATTTGTTCATTATGATATGCATGGACTTGTGCAGGAGCCTTTTTTTTGGTTAATTCTTCTTATGGATGTTTATATCCAGATTCTCTGGGAAACTTGTCACTAACACTTAAAACATTTGGGAGCTGGCAGCATCATCTTTGGAGTCGGAACATCAGGAGAATTTTGATTTGTAAAATGACATTTACCCTAACAAAGATCGCCGTCTGCCTACCTAATTTCTCCTAAATGTTATCTTGTATCAATAAAATATTTATATCATGTTGTTATATTTCTTAAGCATATATTTTAAACTAATCAAATGGATCTATTAGTATAAGGTAACCTATATATACTGTATCATGATAGTGAAGAGCATATTCGATAATCAGATCAATAAATTAATAAGAATAAGATTAGAACATTAGAAAGTTTGTTGAAAACGGGCCATTCAGTCCAACAGAGTTCAGCAAATCTAATTTCTCCAAAATAACATGAAGTCGAGATGTGAAAGTCCCTAAAGTTCTGCAGTCTATTGCACTGTTTGGTTGCTCATTCCATGGATCTGTGGCTCCCTGTGTGGAGAAACACTTTCTAAAGATTGTGTGAAGTTTACCCTCAACAAGTTTCCAGTTATGTCCTGTGTTCTTGTTGTAACTTATTTAACGTAACAGCCTGGATCCACTGTACCAGTTCCTTTCATAATTTTAAAAACATCAGTCACGCCACTTCTTAATCTCCAATTCCTTACACTGAAAAGGTTCAACTCCTTATATACCTCCCAGAATCCGCCTAGTTGCTCATTTTGTTAGCAATGCTTATCTTTTTGTTTGTAGCCCGGTGACCAAAAGTGAACACCATACTTCAGGTTAGGGCTTACAAGTATTTTATAAAGCTAATGCTGATGTCTTCAACTCAGTCCTGGGCAGACCCTAAGGCTGCAGATTTCTGTTTTTATCCATTCCCACGTTCCACAATCAGTAAGTCAATTATGCAACATTCAGTCGTAGTAGGGTGTGTGAAATTTGCAGATTAGAGGAGCTGATCTTGCCGCCAAACCATATCTGTCTTACACAACAAATTGTCAAATTTATCAACATGACCGCTTTCCAGCATAATTATGCTTGCACTATTTTCTGAAAACTGATAGCATCCTAAACCTAACCCTGATGGAGCCTGTGCTGTATGAAGGGTTAGCAGCCACGGCAAGTTCAACTGCAGTCTTTTTTTGATTTCCCTCATTCTGTCAACATTTATTTCTATAGCACATTTTCTTACAAGGAATGTAGCTCAAAGTGCTTTGCAAGGTTTCAGAGCGAAACTTATAAGAAATTTAAAAAAAAAAAAAAACAAATAAGATTAGTTAAGAATAAGTAACAACGGAAAAGTAAACCAGTAACTCCATAAGTCTTAAATACAGGGCTGTGGAGTCGGTAGATTAAATCCTTCAACTCCGACTTCATAGTTTCTGATACTTCAGACTCCCCGACCCCGACTCTTCTGATGCATTTTCCATGTTGATTGAAGGAAGGCAACATACACGTCATTTAACCACAGAACTAGTGGCTAGGAAGCTGACTCTCTACCATATTGGCCAGCTTAAACAAAAGACAAGAACCCCAAAACACATCAGGCCACAGCACACACTGCCAGCTACATCATGACACTTGTTTACACTCAAATAACTTGTTAAGCACATTATATTACTGAAATGAAATTAAATAAAAGCACTTTTTGTAATGTACCATAATCCAGATTACAATATGTGAATGTCAGGTTGTAGAATAGCTCATCTGAACTTCACACTAGTAGTAACACAACTACACACTGGGCTTTATTCTTGCATCAGAGAAGTACTTAATTATGACTATTGTTTGTGAAATGGGACATTTGAACTTGCTGTATTTTTTTTTTATTTTTTTTTTAAATTGCAATTTAAATTTATTAGCAGTCGGTACATTTTTGCCAAGTCCAACCCCGACTCCAGGTACCCAAAATTGTCTTCGACTCCACAGCCCTGCTAAAATAGGCATTGATGTATGATTAGTAGAAGGGCACTGTATACAGTATCATATCAGCTTGTCGTGGTACACAAGACATGAGTCAGGCTAGCTTTTCTTCTGTTTGTAAGATCCAAAACGCTCCTGTTCCTTAGCTCTCATTGCTACAATATGTGTACTTTCAATTGAGCATTCATTGGTTGTCCGCTGTCAAGCACCCAGAGTCCACCTCTTCGACTAAAAATAAAGTCAAACCTGTAGACGAGTAGGAGTGAGTCACTTGATATGTCAGACTAGACGACCGGCCCTCATGGGACCACACAGCCAGCTGCCTCAGACTCAATATGATTATGAAAATGAAGGCTACAAATTAAATTCACTGGAAACGATGTCTAATGTGACATGGCTTTCACCAATCTTTCTAATTAGCTGAACTTTTATTCTGTATTCAGAAAGCCCAGTAGTGTGTTTTTTTTTGTTTTTTTTTTTAATATATAAGGCATTTCGAAATATTTAAAGCTATAGCAAAAATACAAATGCTTGACTGTCATTTTTGTTTTCCTAGTAATTTGCCTCTTTTCTGTGTAGCTTTCTTTCTTAATGGTGTCATAGCAATGAAAATGAACCTCTAGCTGGAAAGGAAAAGCTGGGGCAACGAGACGTGATCTTCTAGGAAGACACTTTAAAGACCCGCGAGACACAAACAACATCAAATAAGAGAGCACAGCCAGCAAAACACTTAGTCGTGTAAAGGCACATAACACACACAGATCCTCTGCTCTCGGCACATATAAACCATACAAGGACAATACATTCTAAATAAAACGTCGACGACTAAGCGAAGAAGAGAGAGCAGCGTAGAGAAAAGAGACCCAAAAGCGTTGGAGAGAAAAAAAGGCAGATAAGCGATTATGAAAGTGGTGGAATTCGAAAGGCTCAAACAAATGATGGCGCGATACACTTGTAGAGAAAGATAAAGAATGTGAAAGCAGTAAAATTAGAAAGTATTTTAGCATCCCTGCCAGGTTGAAGCCTTTTTTGTTTTAAGTGACTGTTAGGGCCGATTGAGGGAGGGTGGAGTACAGCATGGAAGACTGATTAGCGGGGTATTGATTGAGCAGTGAGGGTGGGGGGCAAGACCCCGGGGATGAGGGGTTGGAGAAGGTGCTAGAAAGTTGTGTTTGGGGTTACGAAGTCTGTGATTGTTCAAGTAAAACGTTTGTGACACTTTATTTACGTCAGTCGCTTCAGTATCAAAAAAAAGATAGAAAAGATCACATTGGCGCAAATAAAGGGAAATTCATCATCAGGACCAGGTGTAATTGGAAAAATAGCAGGACAAAGCGAGGTGAGAAATAAAAGGCAAAGAGCAGGAAACAAAGTCTTTTCGCTGTCGCATCATTCAATGCACAAAACGTAGATTTACACAATAATGGACCATACGCTACAAGAATCTGTGGTCCTGCAACTGTTAAAGCAACGACAAGTAAACACAATTCAGTCAGGTGTGTGTTTATGATCACGGAGAAGCGATGCAAATTTTAACAGGCGACAAGAAAGGTAATGTATATATTCTGCTAATAACATTAGACACCAAAGGAGATCTTGATATGCCATTCGTATTAAAATGTTTACAGTTGCCCGTGAGAATAACTTTTGCTATGACAAATAACAAATCACAGGGACAAACATTTAGAAAAACTTGGATTATTTATTAGAGAAACAGAAACAATATTCACTCACGGGCAGTTATACGCTGCGTTGTCACAATGTGTCTCCAAAAACGGAATCAAAATTCAATGCGATCTTGAAGAAAAGGTAATTCCAAATATTGTTTATAATGAAGCTTTAAAGTAAAAGTGCAATTAATGAAATTGAAACAATTCCAAAGGGGGAAAAAAAAAGCTTTTAAAATTGTATATCCGATTAACCAAACACTGGGGTTGAGGAGCGAAGTGAGCACGGGGCAGAGCCCCCTAGTTCTAATACATTTTACCAAACTTAGTTTTACAATTTATACATTGACCCCAAAACAATGTAGAACAATTAAGCTAGGAGTTAAACTACAAACGGAAGAACAGAAACCAGCAGCAAACCTGGGGTCCCCAGAACTGAGTTTGAGAACCTCTTGACTAATGGACAGTTTTATATTTTATCTTTTCCCACCCCAAACGTGAAAAATAAATTCACACAGCAAAATACACAGTTAGCTTCACAAGTGCAAATTTCAAGTGATTTCCATGTTCTGAATGGTCCCTCAACTGTTGGTGCCCCACTATGTGAATGCCCCCTCTTTTTGGTATATTTAATCCACTGGGACTCAATGGGTAACTTTTTTTGCACTTTCTGCCACTTGAGTCTAACAAAGGATTACTACTTTTAAGGTTGAATTTGGAAAGATTGAATGTGCCAAAACATAAACTAAGGTTTATTGCTGATCGCCCCCTCCGATGTAAGGGTGAACTGTATCCTGCATGCCTCAGCGAGAGCCAAATATTTCATTTCTACTTTATTTTGTTTAAAGCACAGCCATGATGGTTATGTGAAAGTGTCACATTTCATTAAAACCAAATGATTTTTTGCTTTAATTTGTGGCCAAAGCTAGCATTGCCTAATCTGTTTTTCCGCCCCCATCTTCCTTCCTCCATTTTCGTTTTTGGCCAAGATTGAAAATATGCAGAAGTCATTTAGACTGAAGCCAAAAATGATAGGCCTTCATTTTTAAAATGTAACTAAGGCAGAAAATAGCACAGCTGATGTAAAAATGAAATTTAAACTGCATTATAAACTTGATCTTTGTCAATAGTTCAGATAGTCTGAAGTGAAACTAAAGGATACATCAAAGATTTAGGGTTTTGCCCAGGATAATATAAAGATAAGAATATCAGTAGGATGAAAATAATGAGGTGAGGGGAATCGAATGGAAAGGCAAAGTAAAGCTAGGATTTGCATTATTGGTGGCACATTGTAAATATTTAGTTAAGTTTAATCTGGTGTGCACTTGGTTAACAAAAATACATATCTGCTTGTAGTGGTTGGTCTCTAAAGAGAAACGAGTCTTCAAACGAGGCAGTGGGACCATTGTCCTTGTTTTGAATCCTACTCTTAGCTGCTTTCTGCGTGGACTTTTGTACCTTCTCTCTGGTCTCTGTGGATTTTTCTTCTGATTCTCCAGTTTTCTGCTTGCATCCCCAAAGATGTGAAGGTTAGGTTGGTTAGTGATCTTAAATTGGGCCTCTCCACATTTGGATCCTGCTTTGTACCCAGTGTTATTTCAATATATATAAATTGGATTTTGTGGGTTTGAGAGGTTTTGAACTGGTAAATATCCACAAGTATCAGTAATTCATTTAGGAGGAGGTTAGGAGCAGGCGCTGATCCAGTGCATCACCTCACCCATCACATGACAAACCAGATTAGGACGCGAGTGCAGCCATACAACGGGTGAGATACCTCAGTGCCACACCAGTTCAGATGGAATGGGATAGTGTGAGGCTTTTTATGGTGGCTGGAGTGCCAATTCTGCCACCGACCCCCAGGTTTTTCCCTGCTGGTTGGAGAGCCTTCATGCAGGGCTGGATGCAGATTAAAATCCTACCCAAGATGGAGTAGTTCATTTAAACAATAAGAAATGTAATTTGGCTGTTTTGTAACATTCTTGTTTCATAACATAAAATATATGTCTGAAAGTTCACTGCTGGATGAAAAGTAGCAATGTTTGAAACTCTAAATGGTGTCTGTTAAAGACATACCTCCCAGCAGTAGATAACATCCCTTTTTATTTAGGACAGGGGTGTCCAACACTAATCCTGGAGGACTGCAGTGGCTGCTGGTTTTCCTTCCAGCCACTTCGTTCATCAGGGACCAATTTCTGTTATTAATTGACTTCCCTTCATTTTAATTGCTGTATTTTAAAAGACTCCGTCGTCTGAATTGATTTTTTTTTTTCCTTAGATGGCAGCCAAACAAAAATGAAGTGTAAAGTGAGTCAACAGATAACCAGCCATCTCCAACCAGTTTCTTAATTAGAAGACGATTCTTGATGTTCATTAAACCCGTTATTTACCTGCGTGGCTTGTTGCTGCTCTCATTCTGCCACAACAGACATTTTCAAAACTGTTGAGGTTCCTATTTTCTTAAATGAAAGCAAAAGAAGTTAATTAGCAGCTGAAACCAGTCACTAATTAAGAAAAGGGATAGAATGAATGCCTGCAGCCACTGTGGCCCACCAAGATCTGAGTAGGACATCTCTGATTTAGGAAGTAGGTTTATCCAGCATTCACCCATTTATTTTATATTTATATTTATATATTTATATATATATATATGAAATATATCTATTTATTTTATATTTATATTTATATATATATATATATATATATATATATATATATATATATATTTATTTATATATATATAACTGACCCACCCAGTGAAAGTGGGGGTTTCTATTGCAGTGGACTGATGTCCCATCCTGCCGTAGTTTCATGTCTTGTGCTGATTGTAGCCAGGATTGGCTTTTCTCTTCCTTTTGACCTCCTTATGTTCTGTCTTGCAAATCACTGCAGTTGGTGTTCTCTGGTGGCCGTGGTGAAGATAACAACATGTTGAAACCTCAATACTGCACCATAGTAAGCCCCTTGAGCAAGTCACTAAACATGCCAGCACTCTAGCTGGCCTGGAGTTTGGCCGATGTAGGCTATTGAAGTATGTTCTGAGCCTGTACTTCAACCAAGTCTTTATTTTTAAGGATTGTCTGTCTGATGTGCCAAACCCTGCAAACCAATGGACCTTGAACCCTTATTTTGATCTTAATCGAGAGTTTATGATGTGATTTGTAATGCAACCCAAAGAATTGGAGGTGCAGGCAGTAAGAATTTTTTTTTCTTTAGAATTGCTTACAGAATGGAGAGATATAACCGAGCCCAATGATGTGCACTGCATTAACGGCAAACAGTGTGAAGAAACATCAATACTAATGTCTTGCATTACTCGTGTCACAAAATCCACATTTTCGTTATCCAATCATATGCACAAAACAGGCAAAACACCTTCTTTTTTGCTAAAATATCGTTAAATAGGTTAAATGGGCACCTGTAATCAATGGGAAACTTTTTTTTTTTTTTTAATTAAAGATCCGCCTCTCGTCCTCATTCGTTGGTTAGGAATCCAGTCTTCACTTGAAAAAGTTGGACCGTTCCGCCCAACATCGATCCCTATTCACTTTATGTCTGTACAAACCCAGTTAAAATTTGAAGGTCCCTAACGTAGTACTGTTCACCACACTACTTGTCAGCTCATTCACATGTCTGAATTTCTCGGCATGAAGAGATGCTGTGAAGTTTACCCTTAATCTGTTTCCACCGGTGTTCCCACGTTTTGTAGAACTTGTATCAAAATAGCAAGCGGCATCCTACTACCCTTAATGAGTTTGAACACTCCAATCGTGACATGTCTTAATCTCCGGTTGTTTAATCTAAAAAAAATTTTGGCTCCTAC
Source organism: Polypterus senegalus (assembly GCF_016835505.1). Lineage (NCBI taxonomy): Eukaryota > Metazoa > Chordata > Cladistia > Polypteriformes > Polypteridae > Polypterus > Polypterus senegalus. The sequence goes on along the minus strand of NC_053170.1, from coordinate 7,731,697 downwards.
AGTTTTTTTTTTTTCTTGATCAATCAAGTATTTCTATTGAGATGTGGCTATAAATTAGGAGTGGGGTTTCTGGCTTTAGGCCCTCTAATTACTCCCATTATATACCTGTTTTAAAGAGCTCTTTTTCCCCCTTCTGAATGCACTGTACTTGTGCAATACCATTCATCTCCTCTGGGTGCTGCTCAAGTCCTAGTTACTGTGTACACCTGTTATGTAGTATGGTGTGTTTCTATATGCTGTGGCTTGTAAAGAAACTAAAAGTAAATAGAAAAGAGAGGTCTTTTTACAACTATAGGCAGTAAAGAAGGACTTGATTGAGGCACTAAAGCAAAATGAGATCATTCACGCTATCCACACCTTCAGATCTTTCTTCATTATTGTACCCCTATCCTTTCTCCTTCTCCCAGGTGAACTCTCATCTACTCTCTGCTCAATGCCAAGTTCACTGGAGCAATGACCGCTGACCCTCTTTTATGCTGGTCACTAGACTACTTCCAAGGTTGCTTCAGTCTCCCATGAGGTACCGCAGGGTCAGTCACAGCATACAAAACTTGAGGAGTAGTTTGTAGGGAGAAACCCCCTCTTAAACGGCATTACATTACATTTACCACCTCTTTGCTCAATCAGCTGCTGGATTGCCGCATGATCTGCATCTCGTGCGGCGCTTCAAACATTTAAAAGCCTGTACAGCAGCTGTCCTACTCTTTGTGTTTTATTTCCGGCCCCAAGCGTGGTTAAATCTTTTAGCACAAAGTCCCGTCTTGCGAGATGTGAGCTCTTGATATTTTTTACTTTATAATTTATAAACAGAATAAGAATCTGAAAATCTAACACAATCGCATTAAAGTCTGATAAATTCTGAAAAGAATCATACCAAACACATATATGTTGGTTTTAAAATAAGGCAGATTTAAAGCATGACGTAAAAATGTCACCATTGCACTTTTAGGCTTAGGATTTTGTACTGGGCAGCAACTTAAAATTTTTAATCACAGACAATCACAACAATCACATTATGTGCAAAATTCAATAATAAACTTAAAAATAGTGTATTGCATGTATTTGGTTTGCAGAGACTTTAAACAAATAAGGTACTTTTTAACAGCAGTATTCAATTTACATAGCAGCAGTTTAAATATTTATTGTAAATCTCAACTTAAACATGAATGTAATCAAATATAAAACCAAAGCTGTTTGCTACTGCCAGGGAATTAACATTTTATCTAGTTTGTTATAGAAAAACGCGTTACCTTCAGAGTCCAGAGCCACCATCACAACATTATAACAGGCACCTTCTGAGCAACAGCAAGTTCACATTTCTAAATCGGTTTTCTTTTTTTATCTGAACAGATAACAGCAGAAACATTTCCTTTTATCAGAAAGCAGCATAAACCGTCTATGTTCAGTAGCAACTCTTTTTGAGGACTAATATTTTTTCCAAAAAACTTTTTTTCTGAAAAGTACACAAAGCAGTGGTTTCACACATAAATCAAAATAAAAAGTCTGTTGCTGCCTATTGTGCCTGCTGTCGGTGCCTGTTTGCAGTTTGCGGCGGCTCGACGGCCAGCAGGAATGCACAGTGAGCTGGCTGCGTTGCCCGTCTTTGTGAGACAGGTGCACGTAGTCAGACGCAATATGGTATGTACCTCCTGTCATATTGTCTGTCCTCCCAGGCGAACGCTGCCATCGGTGCATCAGCTACACGAACGTGTTCAGCACCACAATGAGCTGGGGACCAATCAGCTGATGCCGGTACCTCGCTTATGTTTTCGATCTCCGTCTCCAGATCACTTGCATCAAAATCAGAGTCCGGTAGATCAGAGTCAGATTCAGCGATAATACGAAAAAAAGTCATCCACGGATTATTTTACTTTGAGCATTCACTTTGGTTTCTCTCCACATTACATTTTAGAAGCTCTTTGCTCTTCGCTACTCATGCATGCTCAGTTAATCGAGGTCAATTCAACAAAGCTAACTTTGCTTCTAGCAAAAACATTTCGAAAAGTGCTGTAACAAGAAGATCGCTAGTGAGACTGACTTTCAAAAAGTGCGTTAAAATAATTGTTGATGTCAATTCATTAACGTGTTAACTTGCCCAGCCTCTCTCTCTCTCTCTCTCTCATATATATATATATATATATATATATATATATATATATATATATATATATATATATATATATATATATATATACACACACACACACACACAGTCATCTGAAAAAGTCTGGGAACTCCTCTTAATTGGCTTCCTTTTAAGATACTCGCTCGTCAACCCCCATGTTTGGTTTTCTGGATACACACTTTTAAGATTTTTTTTTTCTTTGAATTGTTGCTGTTATATTAGTTTCACTTTTCATCACTTCTGTAAAAACAATATTTGAAATCTTTTGTGTCCCACTGTGCTGAATCTTTTAAATGAGGTCTGTGAGACGTGTGTTTAATGACTTTGTACCATAATTTAGGATAGGTTTCTCTGTTTGGAATTTCAGCACATACAAAACGATCCGCATCATCAGCAGTTAATAATTTTTTTGCAAAGTAACCAATAGATGCATTTGAGTTAAACCCCGTTTTTGAAATTCTCTGACTTAAACTAATTTCCTTTTGCTCTTTCTCAGTGCGATCTGCGCTGTCTTTTTTTTGATACTGTAGCGACTGACATAATAAAGTGTCACAAAAGTTCTACTTTAACAATCGCCGACTGCGTAACCCCAAACACAACTTCCTAGCACCCTTTCCAACCCCTCCTCCCACGGGTGCCGGCTCCCCATTACCGCATCAATCGGCACCCAGCTATCAGTATGCCGCGCTGTACTCTGCCCTCCCTCAAGCGGACCTAACAGTCAACTAAAACAAAAAAGGCTTCAGCTTGGCTGGGACGCTACAATACTTTCGCCTGTTTACTGCTTTCACATTCTGTACCTTTCTCTGCATATGTATCGTGAATTGGGTGTCTTTTCTTCGCGCTGCTCTTTCTTCTTTGCTAAAGGCACAGAATCTGTGTGTGCCACGTGACTTCACATGACTGAATGTTTTGCTGGCTGTCCGTGGCCTTATTTGATAAGAAGGGCGTGTCTCTCTTCAGAGGAGAGTCAAAGGGAAGGAAGCACAACTTGTAATTGACCACCTTAAATACGTTTTACAACTCATGACTGGACACATCGGTCTATGAAGTTCAAGGCTTAATGAGCTCATCCAACCAATTTGGTGTTGCTAGTAATCAGCATTGAGCAGTGACAGGCATTCAAATCAGCCACATGACAAGGGGACCCACATTTTTGCACAGCCAGTTTTTCATATTTGATTTAATTTCATACAACTAAATACTGCTTCACTAATGATATTTGTTTGGAAAACACCCCAGGGCTCAGATGTTCCTAGGAAATGAAAGACATACCACTGTTACCTTATTTGTTGAAAGGAGAGTCAATTATGCTGGCTGAGAGGGGTTCCCAAACTTATTTTCATATGACTGTGTGTGTATATATATCTATCTATCTATCTATCTCTCTCTCTCTCTCTCTCTCTCTATCTATCTCTATCTCTCTATCAATCTCTATCTCTAAAAATTTTCAACTTTCAAAGGATTTATATATTTCATGTGTTCCTTAATGTAATTTTACTACATTAGGAATGATGTGTAAGCCTGAGTGCATAACCGAATCTGAATATTCTGAATGATACTTGACAAAGTTATAAGCATTGAAAAATGCTACAAGTTAACTAAATTTGAACAAAATTTCTGTCTAATAGTTTTTGTTATACAAAAATAACAATGTGTTTCCTTTTGGCTATATTTTACTGCTCAAATCACAGCATTATGTGCAGAAAGTCTAATTTTGGAGCCATATGCCTTTCTTTAAGTTCAAGAGACCAGCAGCAGAATGCCATCGTCTTTATTAAATTTCTTGAATAAAGGATTTTTTGACCCCCCAAAAATGTTTGTGAGTGGCAACACTAAGTATTGAGGGTGGTCCTTTTTACGAGTAGCTGCGTCATGGCGTTAAGAAGTAGGACTGTGTGGTACGTCCTACTGTATGCCTGACTTTTGTGAGCCTTTTCAGCAGAACCATTCCATTTTGTTGCATTTTGATCACTTCAGTGGTAGAATTACCATAATGAAGCATCTACTATTCTGAAGGAAGGTAGAATTGTGCCAATTAAGCATTTTCTTCCCTGTCAGTGGGAATGTTTTTTTTTTTTTTTTTCATTAAGAGACATTCACAGTCTGTAAATGAGGACAATGGGCGCAGCTGTCATTTAGAGATGAGCCAGTTCTCTGCATTCATGAGCAGGCATTCCTAAGAGCTGCTGGCTTGTAAGCGGTACCCACTGGTGATTGCACCGCATTAAGGGTGGGTCAGTGGCTGGTAGGATGGTCTGAACCACAAACTGTAGGACCACCTGTTCAGTTCTTATTGTTGCCTTACTGTGTTAACCCTGAGTGAGTCATTTAACTTTGTAGCAGGACTGCGAAGACATAATATGTCTTTGTTATAACTGGAAAAATTTACATTTATGTAACTATTGCTAAGAGACCATGTGAAAGTGGAAGTAATTTCTTGGAGAAAGATGAAGACACGAAGTATATAATCCAACACAGCACCATTGGAATCCACTTGCATAATTGTTGTTCCATAATTTGAAAAGAATACAGTATAAAATAAAAGTGCCATTCGGTGTTCATGAGAGATTTATATCGTGTGTGTGTGTGTGTGTGTGTGTGTGTGTGTGTGTGTGTGTGTGTGTGTGCGTGCGTTGTAAAAAGACGGGAGTTATTCCAGCCATTTTAAAAATACTTGATATGGGTGTTGGATTATGAAGGTCAGTAACATGTTTTCTCTGAAATCTTCTTCACATAGAATTTGGATGGCCAGATCAATAGACCTTCAACTTTTCCTCTGTCTCTATTTTTGGATTTCTTCTCTTCTCTCAAAGCCATTTATCTTTTAATGGGGGTGTTTGTTTTCAGCATTTATATTTGTTTATTGGTTTGTGGTACATGTAGATGTGTGTGTGTGTGTGTGTGTGTGTAATATATATATATATATATATATATATATATATACACACACACACGGTGTTTGACCCCCTTTCGCCTTCACAACTGCCTTAATTCTACGTGGCATTGATTCAACAAGGTGCTGAAAGCATTCTTTAGAAATGTTGGCCCATATTGATAGGATAGCATCTTGGAGTTGATGGAGATTTGTGAGATGCACATCCAGGGCACGAAGCTCTCGTTCCACCACATCCCAAAGATGCTCTATTGGGTTGAGATCTGGTGACTGGGGGGGCCATTTTAGTACAGTGACCTCATTGTCATGTTCAAGAAACCAGTTTGAAATGATTCGAGCTTTGTGACATGGTGCATTATCCTGCTGGAAGTAGCCATCAGAGGATGGGTACATGGTGGTCATGAAGGGATGGACATGGTCAGAAACAATGCTCAGGTAGCCTGTGGCATTTAAACGATGCCCAATTGGCACTAAGGGGCCTAAAGTGTGCCACGAAAACATCCCCCACACCATTATACCACCACCACCAGCCTGCACAGTGGTAACAAGGCATGATGGATCCATGTTCTCATTCTGTTTGCGTCAAATTCTGACTCCACCATTTGAATGTCTCAACAGAAATCGAGATTCATCAGACCAGGCAACATTTTTCCAGTCTTCAACTGTCCAATTTTGGTGAGCTCGTGCAAATTGTAGCCTCTTTTTCCTATTTGTAGTGGAGATGAGTGGTACCGGTGGGGTCTTCTGCTGTTGTAGCCCATCCGCCTCAAGGTTGTGCGTGTTGTGGCTTCACAAATGCTTTGCTGCATACCTCGGTTGTAACGAGTGGTTATTTCAGTCAAAGTTGCTCTTCTATCAGCTTGAATCAGTCGGCCCATTCTCCTCTGACCTCTAGCATCAACAAGGCATTTTCGCCCACAGGACTGCCGCATACTGGATGTTTTTCCCTTTTCACACCATTCTTTGTAAACCCTAGAAATGGTTGTGCGTGAAAATCCCAGTAACTGAGCAGATTGTGAAATACTCAGACTGGCCCGTCTGGCACCAACAACCATGCCACGCTCCAAATTGCTTAAATCACCTTTCTTTGCCATTCTGACATTCAGTTTGGAGTTCAGGAGATTGTCTTGACCAGGACCACACCCTAAATGCATTGAAGCAACTGCCATGTGATTGGTTGATTAGATAATTGCATTAATGAGAAATTGAACAGGTGTTCCTAATAATCCTTTAGGTGAGTGTATTATAATATAATATATAATATAGTATATAATATAATATATAATATAATATATATATATATATATATATATATAAATATATAAATTATATATTTATTTATATATATATATATTTATATATATATATATATATATATATATATATATATATATATATATATATATATATATATATATATATATACACACACAGTGCATTCGGAAAGTATTCACAGCACATCACTTTTTCCACATTTTGTTATGTTACAGCCTTATTCCAAAATGGATTAAATTAATTTTTTTCCTCAGAATTCTACACACAACACCCCATAATGTCAACATGAAAAAAGTTTACTTGAGGTTTTTGCAAATTTATTAAAAATAAAAAAAACTAAGAAATCCCATGTACATAAGTATTCACAGCCTTTGCTCAATACTTTGCCGATGCACCTTTGGCAGCAATTACAGCCTCAAGTCTTTCTGAATATGATGCCACAAGCTTGGCACACCTATCTTTGGCCAGTTTTGCCCATTCCTCTTTGCAGCACCTCTCAAGCTCCATCAGGTTGGATTGGAAGCGTCGGATTCAAGTCTGGGCTCTGGCTGGGCCACTCAAGGACATTCACAGAGTTGTCCTGAAGCCACTTCTTTGATATCTTGGCTGTGTGCTTAGGGTCGTTGTCCTGCTGAAAGATGAACCGTAGCCCCAGTCTGAGGTCAAGAGCGCTCTGGAGCATTTTTTCATCCAGGATGTGTCTGTACATTGCTGCAGTCATCATTCCCTTTATCCTGACTAGTCTCCCACTTCATGCCCCCCACAGCATGATGCTGCCACCACCATGCTTCACTGTAGTGATGGTATTGGCCTGGTGATGAGTGGTGCCTGTTTTCCTCCAAACGTGACGCCTGGCATTCACACCAAAGAGTTCAATCTTTGTCTCATCAGACCAGAGAATTTTGTTTCTCATGATCTGAGAGTCCTTCAGGTTCCTTTTGGAAAACTCAAGGCGGGCTGCCATGTGCCTTTTACTAAGGAGTGGCTTCCGTCTGGCCACTCTACCATACAGGCCTGATTGGTGGATTGCTGCAGAGATGGTTGTCCTTCTGGAAGGTTATCCTCTCTCCACAGAGGACCTCTGGAGCTTTGACAGAGTGACCATTGGGTTCTTGGTCACCTCCCTGACTAAGGCCCTTCTCCCCTGATCGCTCAGTTTAGATGGCCGGCCAGCTCTAAGAAGAGTCTTGGTGGTTACGGATGATGGAGGCCACTGTGCTCATTGGGACCTTCAAAGCAGCAGACATTTTTCTGTAACCTTCCATAGATTTGTGCCTCGAGACAATCCTGTCTCGGAGGTCTACAGACATTTCATTTGACTTCATGCTTGGTTTGTGCTCTGACATGAACTGTCAACTGTGGGACCTTCTATAGACAGGTGTGTGCCTTTCCACATCATGTCACATCAACTGAATTTACCACAGGTGGACTCCAATTAAACATCTCAAGGACGATCAGGGGAAACAGGAGGGACCTGAGCTCAATTTGGAGCTTCATGGCAAAGGCTATGAATACTTATGTACATGTGATCTCTCAGTTTTTTTATTTTTAGTAATTTTGCAAAAACCTCAAACTTTTTTTCATGTTGTCATTATGGGGTGTTGTGTGTAGAATTCTGAGGAAAAAAAATGAATTTAATCCATTCTGGAATAAGGCTGTAACAACAAAATGTGGAAAAAGTGATGCGCTGTGAATACTTTCCGGATGCACTGTATATATATGTATGTGTGTATATATAATATATACACACACACACACACACACACACACACACACACACACATACATACTAGGGGGCTCTGTCCCCTCAGCAGTGCTACGCGCCGTTGTGAAGAGGGGGGCTGAACGCACCTGAAGGAGACACGGCTGCTCCTCCAAAACCCCCTCTTAAACGGTGATATAATGGGGAACAAATAACAGTTATTATATAGATAATTTTTTTTTTAACCTCCTCTTTGCTCGATCAACTGCTGATTGCTGTTTCTGCTGTGCCGCGTGATCTGCATCTCGTGCGGCGCTGCAATCGATTAAAAGCCTGTATGCAATCTCTTTTCGCTGTTCCGTTATTTCATAGAATAATATTTTTCGTTTGTTTGTGCTAATGTGAACTTTACTATCATTTTTTTGAGACTTTCGACTTTTCCTACTTCCGTTCTTTCTAACATGCTCTACCTATGTATCACGGGACTTGCTTCCAAAGGTTGTAAGCATGACGTGACTTGTCTCTGTCTCTCTTCAAGAGATCACGTCTTGTCTCATTTATATATATATATATATATATATATATATATATATATATATATATATATATATATATATATATATATATATATATATATATATATATATATATATATATATATATATATATATATATATATATATATATATATATATGTATATATATATTATATATATATATATATATAAATATATTATGTAAAAAAGTTTGATTTCAGTACACAGTGGGAGGTCTGCAACTTGAAAATGCACCTTATTAGAAGTGATCAAGAATAGGGTGATGGGTTAAATGGCACAAGGTGTGGAGTTCAAGTCAAGGAAGGCCATTGCAAAGTTCTGTGACATGCTAGTGAGGTCTAGATTGGAGTATTAAGTTCGGTGCTGAAGAAAGTACAGAGAAGAGCAGCAATTAAGCTGATTCTGGGAATAAGACATATGAGGTACAAGGAGAGGCTGAAGGCGTTGGACCTTTTTTCAGTTTTAAAGAAATGGAGATTTAAGAGGGAACATGATTGAAGTGTTTAAAATTAAGAAAGGAATTAGCAGAGTACATCCCAGTTGTTACTTTAAAATAAATTTTGCAATATGGGAACACAGTTGGAAACTTGTTAAGAGCAGATTCCACGCAAATGTTAAAGTTTTTATGCAAGGAGCTATGTGGCTTGTAGGAATTAGGGTCCTTCAGATCTTGAATTGATGCTATTTTGGAAAAATTAGGTGAATAGGAGAGATGAGCTCATTGGAAAGAATCGCCTGTTTTCGTCACAACTTTTTCATAATATTCATATACTATGTGTTAAAACATTGAAAACATGTTCCAGTATAGCATATTTGGCATTTTTGATTAGACAGTAATATTAATTTACTTCAGTTATTCATTTAACAACAGCATTTATTTCTATAGTACGTTCAGACAGAAAATCCATTAAAGAAAATGACCCGCAGGACATGGCCATGTTCAAAATGTGTAGCAATCATGCAAAAAATGTGACACTTGGAAAATGTTTTGGTGTTTTTTATTAAGTTAGATCACTTTGCTAAAAACCCTTCCAATTTCTGAACTGAAAGGTTCAGGGTAGTTTTATGGGCGGTGAACAAAGAAAGCACCCTAAATGCAGAGGACAATCCATTAAAGTTAAAGGTGGGTCGAAACTGACTTGAAAGACATTGCAAGGTAAAGTGTTTAGACAATGGATAAGTTGGGTTGTTTTTTTTTTTTTCTCTTTCTTTCTTTCTTAACTCTTTGATAATTGGGGGAAATGTGAGACGTTGTGACAGTTAAAGAATCTTAGAATAGTCCACGTCGTTGGACAAAGGATGATTTCTAAAGGATTCACATACTTTTTTGCCACTGTAGTAATATGTGGAAGGAAAATCTAGGAAGTGAAAATATGCCCTGAGCAAACGATGAATGCAAGTGCAAAGCTCATTGTGTATATGGATTGAATATCAATCAGATATCACTGCTGCTTACAGTTCTTTATTCTGTTTTTTCTTTTGTATGTGTGTGTGTGTGTGTGTGTGTGTGTGTATATAATGCCATTTCAGATCATCATGTTTCATTGTATCTCATTTCCTCCCTCAGCTTGCCACCAGAGCACGGTCAGAAAAAGAAGATAAGTTATCCCAAGCGTATGCAATTAGTGCCGGGGTTTCCATGGAAGGCCAGCAGCTTTTTCAAACTATACACAAAACGTAAGTCTCAAGAGAAGTAATCCTAATGTGCAAGATGCCTCATGGCTTGTCTGGGAATGGAGGATGAGTTGTGTGTGTGTCTGTGTGTACATCAGTGTTGGTGTAGAGCTGTGATAGGGTGAGTCCTTCCTTTTTCTCATCTTTTCAAGTGTGCTGCCTTTGCAGGAAGTGAATATTCTCATTGAGTCCGTCGTCCCCATAACCCCCCAATCTTGAGAGAAGTGAGGTCCACAACACCTTCGTTCTTTATTCCTCATAACTGTATTAAATGCATTATACTTCAGGGTGAGCACTCATTTGCTGTCAGCTCTTACACAAGCATAGCAAATTCTTACAACTGTAGATAAAATTAAACTATTTATACAGAGTCGCTAATTGTGAGAGACTCCACGCCTGGCAGTCATGGCAGCATGCTACAACTGGTGTACCAACTCATCAAGATTATGTAAATGAAGTCTACAATTGTAAATCTCTGGAAAAGTCGTGTAATCTTGTGACAAGGCCTTACCTGAGCACTTCAAATTGTCCCTCAGTGTGTGGGTGCAACTTTTGGTGGACTGGTGCTGTGTCCACACCTGGTTTCTGTTGCATAGGATTAGTTTTGGCCGGTATGACCAAAATTCTATATCACGGTATTTTTCAAAATTATACCGGTTTCACGGTATTCAACGATATTATTTTTTTCCCATGCATGACTGAATGTTAACCACATTTTCCACTGCAATTACTGCAGTAGACTGGCTCAGAATAACCTATTCCACTGTCATGAGAATTGTATATTGTACAAAAAAACATTTTCTTGTGCACACAAGTATTAATACAGGTTTGCATGGCCCCATAAAGTGACAGTTTTCAAGGGGGTGGCAGTAATGAAGAGAGGGAGTTGCACTGCATGACAGTTGCAGTCAAAATATAGAACCTTTTTATTGAACAAATTTTGCAATCAACTTAAACTAAAATTTTGACAACATATTTTCAACCATCCAAAGAGGCATTTCGACTTAGTAAAATATCCAGAGGTGCTTGTCAAAAGTAGTATTGCACTGAACATGTCTTAGAAAAAGAATAAATAGTAAATATTTTTTGTAAACCAACTACACTTTCTGTTAACGTTAATCTCTGCCTACTGACACGTTAGTTATATGGATTGTAATGGCGTTGGATGTCTCGATCCACCACTTGCTTTTTTTTTGTCGTAAGCAGTACCTCGAGCAAACGCATCTACAAGTGTCCTCTGGCTTTTTCAGTTTTACCTGAGGACGTGCATGGTACTCCAATGCATGTGTGCGACTAAGGTGGTGCAGCAAATTGCTCGTGGTGCCGCCCCCGGCAACAACTTTAGCTCGACAGCATTTGCAGTCAATTGTTGTTTGGTCCACATCCGACCTTTTAAAACCAACAGACAACAGACACGGCTCCTTTTTTTTGGCAAAAGCTCTTCTGTGTCATTGGGTTCAACTTTATTGTCTGCTGCAGCTTTAAATTTCGGAATTTCCTCTGTCCATTTTCACCGCTCAATACCTCCACTAATGTATGTATTCCGTTACATGCGTGTTTAGCGTTGTAGCAGTAAAAAAGGTCTCCCTTTAAACAGGTTCCCACTGTGCCACGGCTATTTAAATTGGTGTTGCGGTATAAGAAAAATCCATGAACCATTATACCTCCCAGCACTACATAGGATCCTGCACTCCCAGCAACAATGAAATGAATTAAGCAGATAATGCGATGTGACGGGGCCTTTACTCATTCTGCTCATCCACTGATGTTCACCTCCGTCACTAACAACATTGATGGCCTCCATTGGGTGTGTTAACAGTAATGGTTTCTTCGTCCGGGTCTCCAGATTAACGTCTGCTTCATCCCGAGCCTCTGGACTGTCTCCCAAGTCCGCTCCAACACTGCCGTCATTCTCGACACTCGCAGTGTAGAGAATTCCTGTCAACCCGGCTTTTTCTGCAGTCTTGCCACCCAAGCACTTCAGATTTGTCATTTTTCCTCTCGAAGGCCTGCTTCATTTATTCCTCCACTGACGCTGTTCGCTCTGCTCTGGAGAGATCTGAACTTTGTGCAGCATTATCTATCTATCTTATCTATCCTTCCATCTTTCCTCCCGGGACCACCCTTGTTGATTATGTTAATTGTTTTGTGTTGTTCATGCTGAATGTGTTTCTGATTGTAGATGTCCACTTTACACTGTGTGCACAACTATTAGGCAAGTGATTATTTTGACCATATTCTCATTTTTATGCATATATTCCAACTCCAAGCTGTATTAACTTAATGCTTATTGGATTTAAGCATATCAGGTGATGTGTATTTGTGTAGTTAGGGCGGGTTTGTCCTAAGGAGATAAAACCCCTATATTAAGGTGTGCATGATTATTAGGCAGATTGTTTTCCTTGGGCAAAATGGGCCAAAACGAGATTTTACTGACTTGGGAAAAGTGAAAAATTGTAAAAAGTCTTTAAAAGGGATGCAACACTCTTGAAATTGCTAAAATATTGTGGCGTGATCACAGAACCATCAAACGTTTTGTTTCAAATAGTCAACAGAGTCACAGTGTCGAGAAAAAAAGACGCAAATTAACTGCCGAAGATTTAAGAAGGATCAAGCGTGAAACTACCAGGAACCCGTTATCCTCCAGTGCTGTCATATTCCAGAACTGCAACTGAGAGTGCCCAGAAGTACAAAGCGTTCAGTGCTCAGACACATGGCCAAGGTAAGGAGGGCTGAAACCTAACCACGCCTGAACAAGACATACAAGTTGAAACGTCAAGACTGGGTCATAAAATATCTGAAGACGGATTTTTTTAAAGGTTTTAATGGACTGATGAGATGAGAGTGACTCTTGACAGACCAGATGGATGGGCCCGTGGCAGGTTCAGTAATGGGCACAGAGCTCCACTTCGACTTGTGGAGGAGAGGTACTGGTATGGGCTAGTATTATAAAAGATGATGTAGTTGGTCCTTTTTGGGTTGAAGATGGACTCAAAATCAACTCCCAAACCTACTGCCATTTTTTAGAAGACACTTTCTTCAAGCAGTGGTACAGGAAAAAGTCTGCATCTTTGAAGAAGACCATGATTTTTATGCAGGACAACGCTCCATCACATGCATCAAAGTACTCCACTGCGTGGCAAGTTCAAAGAATAATGACATGGCCCCCCTTCCTCACCTGACCTAAACAATATTGAGAACTTGTGGGCCCTTCTTAAATGGGAGATTTAAGGTGAAAGGAAACAGTACACTTCTGTGAATAGTGTCTGGGATTGCTGCTGCACAAAATGTTGATCATGAAACTGACAGACTCTATGAATGGAAGGCTTATGATTGTTATTGAAAAGAAGGGTCACTGTTGTTTTTTGTTTTTTTTTTTTGGAAATATTAGAAACTAGCTGACGCCCGCCATAGCATACAGCGGTGTAAGAACAGGAACGGAAAACGGTGAGAAAAAAATTTAGAAACCAAGAAGAAAGAAATACTTCTTGAAAGATGCAGTTGTGAATAGGTGTTTAGCTGGAGACGACAGATAATGAGTCGAAAGATCTAACCCTCGAAAAAGCCACGTACAACTGACAGTGGCTGAAGACTGGTTGTTGTAGATTAACGCAAATCTGTGCAAACGTAATGCAAGGCGGGAAGTTGGGGTCGTGTTTGAAGTAAATGACGATGGTAGCGTGGAGAGTCTCGGAAAGAGCTTGAATTTCAGCTTCACCACCATAAACTCCAGATGTTGCCATGTATTGATATTACTCTTGACTTGCTGCGATAACTCGACTTGCGTTGGAAAGAACAGGAAGAACGTCTCCAAATCTGTCCCAATGTGATGCAACGACATCTACTGCCCTATGTCGTAGTGAGAGTGCATTACCTCCGTCAACCGTTTGTGTCAAGAAATAACCCACTGATAGGAACAGGCAGTTGCAGGATCCCGGGATAGAGATGACGTTGTACAAAAACACGTCGACAGAGAAGATATTGACGTTCATTTTATAACAAAGGCGAAAGCGGCGTGGGGGTGTATGGGAAGACCGCAGGCAGCGTGGGGAAGGGTTTGTAAGATGACGAATAGGAATCGAGAAATGCCGTGTGGGCGGGACCAGTTTTGAAGAGGAAGCAGGACGAACCACAAGAGAGAATTTAAAAATATATATATGTTTCTTTGTAAATTTTGAGTTGCTTATTATAACAGATGAAAATAAACAATTGAGATGGGAAAATGTTTGTTTTTCCTTTAGTTGCGTAATATTTCTGCACACTAATACTTGCCTAATAATTATTGTGCACACACATGTATCCCCCCTGAGAATGTTCACACTCCCTTTGTAAAACATTTTAGGTTTCAGATTTATTAACATTTTGCATTGACTGATAGCACTGTATTTGTTTCATATAAAAATGAATCCACAGAAACACAAATTGTGCACACAGTGTATAGTGAGGCTTTCTACACCTTTGCTGACATTGTGGATTGATTTATCATCATTATTTTATTTAGGATCAAAGACTGTAAATGGCAGGAGAAGAATATAATTGTGATGGATGATGTTGTAATCACCCCACCTTACCAAGTCGAGAATTGCAAAGGCAAAGAGGGAAGCGCTTTAAGTCACGTACGCAAAATAGTAAGTGGAGGTGTGAGCTTCTGGATTGGCCGGCCTGTTTAAACGTGATCACCATGCCGATTTATGATTGGCTGTTAATGTGAACGACGTATTGATTTTAGGTTTGTTTTTTTTTTCCTTTTGTAGGTCGAGAAACATTTTAGAGATTTGGAGAATCAAAAGGTAATGCAGCGTTCACAAGCACAGCAAACACAGAAGGACTCAACTTTATCATCTTGAGCCACAGAAGATTTTTGGAACAGGAGTTTTTTTTTTTTTTTGTTTATTTTTGTTTTTTTTTGTTTTTTTATTTTATTTTTTTTTTCTCCCCTTCACCCTTCCTCCCCCCTCAATAAGCTGTGTCAAACAGGGGCTTCAGCCCCTTCAGATCTGCCAGTACTGCAGAAGAGGGGGGAGTCCGAGACCCTAGTTTTCTGATTTAGAGAAAAACAGTTTTAAAATATAAATATATATATAAATAATAAAAAACGGAACAAGTAACATACGCTGATTTTTTTTTTTTTTTTTTTTTTGGAGAATAATTTAAAGACCATAAAGTTTACTTGACTAACTTTCCATTTTTTCCAAAATTAAAACAGAATTTTTTTATTTGCTGTTTTGTTTCAATGTGTTTTTTTTTTCCTTTTCTGTATTATGACAGTTATAATGTGACTTGAATGATCACACTTTAAAAAAGACATTTTCTAAAATAAAAATAACCCATTCGGACTGTAATACTGTTAATTTGAATAGTTTGTGGAAGGAGAGAGTTAATTTTTTTTTTAAAAAAGGGGGTTATATGAGATCATGCTAATCCAGTGCAAGTAGAAGTTCCTCAATGCCATTTTAACAAAAAGACCAGGGTGGACATGTTGGAAGACTCTGCTTGTGGATTTGACCAAAAAAAATGTATTTTTTAGCAAACATGTCAAACTTGTTTGTTTCTTTTGTTCTAACTGTGTAGCTTTTACTGCTCCTTTGCTTCCCCAGACCCCAAAGCTGCCTGCCAGTTCCTCCTCCTCCTCCTCCTCCTCCTCCGCCATCACCAGATGCTGTGGAGCACTTTGGCATTTCCTATTCTGTTAATATTCTCAACGCTCAAGCAACAAAGGTGCCGTCATCTTACAATTATTCATTGACTGAATCACTTAGGTCAGGGGTCGCCAAATCCAGTCCTGGAGGACCACCATGGCTGCAGGTTTTCATTCTAACCTTTTCTTAATGATTGTCCTGTTTTTGCTACTAATTGTAATTGACTTGTTCTTGAAGACTCGAACCCCTTAATTGTTGTTTCCTTAATTAGCAGCTAAACAATGAGATACATAATGAGCCATAACAACTGGTGTCCACCATACCGCATCCGAAAATAAAGAAAGATGAAGGTCTCAGGAATGTCAGTCTCCTGAGGTCTGCAAAACATTTAAACACTTCTCTTAGAAAGAGAAAATCAACAATTTCAGAAATGTGTGCGCTGCACGAATGAGAGCAGCGACAAGCCACAAGATTAAAGAGCGGGTTTAATTAATGACAAGAACTGGCACCTCATTAAGCAGCTGGTTGGAGTCAAAGTGGTTGGAGTTTGAGGCCCTGACTTAGTTAGTCTTCTGCTGGCTCATTCAGTTCACATTTCATTTCTGTTTGGTTGCCATTTAAGGAAAGAAATGAACGAAGTTCCGGAGAACAAATCTTAAAAAAGCAATTCAATTAAAATAAATTCAAAAGAAGTTAATTAGCAGCTCAAACAAGGCACTCATTTTTTAAAAAAGGGGTAAGAATGAAAACCTCCAGCACCGGACTTGGCGACCCCTGACGTAGGTATTAAAATAACAAATACTGGCGTTTTAACCTCCACTTATAAAGTAGTACAGTAAAAGGAAAATAGATAACAATACCTTCAGAAAGTATAGGGTGGTCCAGATCTAATTATGCGATTTTCATTACGCTATAACTTATTAAGTTTATTACATAGAAAATCGCCCAGAAAATCCCGGACCATCGAGAAGTGTATGAACTGACGACATGAAGAATCGTCTTTGCACCGAACTGGAATCGTCCCCGCATAAATCCAAGTCATCCAGATGATCTGGGTCTGCATAATTAGATCTGGACCACCCTGTATTGAGGCTCCCTCCCCTTTTCACATTTTGTGTTGTGGCCTTGTGCTAAAATTCTAAATTTCATGTTTTTTCCACATCACGGATCACTCAATCCCCCTCAGAATGGCAAAGCAAAAACAATGCAAATGTATTAAAAATAAAAAATAACAAAAATGTCACCTTAACACAGGTATTCAGGCCCCTTGCTTTGGCTTGGGTGCAGATGTTTGGAGGCCACCTGTGGTCAATTCACTTGATGGGGCGGATTAGGAGTGGCCAGTCAGAAGCCCCTCCTCAGTAAATTTATAAAAAGGCACCTTATGGACCCTAACTAAGACTGTGAGAAACAAGATTATCTGGTCTGATGAAACCACGAATGAAGAGTTTGGCCTCAATTCTAAGTATAATTAATAGCTGGGAGAAACCAGGTGCCACTTATGACCAGCACGACACCATTCTAACAGTGAAGAATGGTAGTAGCAGGATCAGGGACCAGGAGACCAGTCACTGTCCAGGGAAATCCAACAGGAGGAAATCGGATGTCCTGCTGCAGTGTGCTCGGGAACTTGGACTGGCTCGAAAGTTCAGCTTCCAATAGGACAATACAAGAATGGTCTAGGTTCAACTCTGTGAATGTGTGGCCCAGCCAGAGCCTGGACTTGAACCCAATTGAACATCTTTGGTGAGACCTGACAATAGCTGTCCATCCACCTTCACAGAGCTTGAGAGGATCAGCAGAGAAAGATGGCATATATATATATATATATATATATATATATATATATATATATATGTATATATATATATATATATATATATATATATATATATATATATATATATATATATATATATATATAAATCTCTATTACGTGATTTTCTCTGAGACACTTTAACATCCTGCGAGACAAAAGGACAGCTGCTGTTTAGGCTTTTAAATGATCGACACGCAGCAGCAAACCAGCAGCTGATCCGACTGCATCCTTAGCGTGTGTTCAGCTTGCACTCCATACGACGTGTGCAGCAGAGATGCGAAGTGATGTGGTGGGCGAGCGAAGCCCCCTAATTTGCAAAAATTTCTAAATTGCTATTTTCATTTGTTGTTCCTGGGGTATTGAGCATTGTTGGAGGGGTGGGTATAATTTAAATGATTTTAATATAAGCCTCTAATGTAACAAAACACGAAAAAAAGTGAAAGGGTCTGAATACTTTGTGAATGGCTTTGTAAACACTTGGCTGGAAGGATGAGGACGAGCAGACATGGCAGCTTACCACAATGGATACTTCGCTGCGAAACTAGACAGTCGATTTGAAAAGCTGGTTCATGAGAGGGCATTCTGTACTCCAAAAGAAGGGCAGCCAGGTGAGTCTCCAGTACCATCTCTCTACATGAGATATTAAGGAAATCCACATATCAAAATGCTTCTGAAATTTTCTCAGGGCTATGCTCTTATTTTTTATTAAATGCGTTTCTGATTTGAAAGTTTTGAAAATAAACCCAAGTGGTCGCAGGGAGGTTTCTATACGGCTTATTTTAGTCGTTAAAGGCAAGAGCTTTATCCAGAAAAGGCGCTATATAAGTTGAATTTTCATTACTAAGAAGATCCTGAAAGCAGCATGAATGGCCCATGTGTGTGTGTGCTGTTAAAACCTGAAGAAATCAACCAATGAATTGCAGCGTGTTGGGGTGGTGGACACAAACCCACCACTGAAGGAGGCCTTTCTAGATGAGATTTCTTTTCATTTCCTGTATAGGAAAATGTTACTTAAAAAGAGACATTTTGTATGAGCTGCATTGAACTTTCTAAAGTAAGTCGTCAGCAGCTTTCTGCAGGTGATCTTCAGATCTGAACTCGGTTTCAGTGAAGAAAACTGGAGTTAAACTAAAGTAGTGCTTAGTCTGTAGTAATGCATACAAACCTCAGTGGACTTACCAATGGAACGACTGATCTAATTGGTAAACTGAAAAGGACGCCACCTTGACTAGAATTCTAACTTTAGTGTTTATAGTTAATCAAATTGTCACGACCAATGAATGCTACTTTTTATCCTAAGAACTGCATTTACCTTAAAATGTACTGGAGGAACTTGGATAATAACTAAAGAGCTACTCGATTTCAGTTAGTCATGAAATGATCGAGAATCGAAGTTGACAGTTTGAAATGGATCACCTCCCCTCCATATTATTGTGGCGTTTATTTTTGTTTTGTTTACTGAAATACTCGAGACAACCCAGCAATCACATCGTTATTACAAAATCATTACACAACTCTCCACTAATGTTAGCCGTTTTATTTTACGTAGAATTGAAAATCAAATTCAGAAGAAATGGGGGGGGGATATTCCTCTGATTTCAGGTCAAGTTGGGGAGCAGGCACTGGCAATACAGCACATTGCCGCATCCACCACACGACAAAACGCCTTGGGATTCCGGTTGGCGCAACCCTCTCCAGGCAGACATGTGGTCCTGTCCCATCCTCCAGAAATGACCTTCTATTTGGTGTTATGTGGGTGTCCCCTTGGCCTGGTCCAGCCGCTTGGGTCCTCAAATGAGCCAGATCACCCTCGGGTAATGACGCCACATAGCCTTAGTGCCGTAACTGACACTCCCTCACAATGCAGTCAAACCAGCGGGACCCAAGGATTCTCTGAAGAGACACACATGAAGGAGTCCAGTCTTCATCTCAGGTCACTGGATGGCGTCCATGTCTCACAACCATATAGCAACACAGGAAGCACCAGGACCCCAAAAACTTGGACTGACTTCCTAAGCAGTTTATTTCTATTAATAAATAATTAGTAAACTTCATGATTAATAACTGATGCTTGTGTAAATATACACAAGTTAATAAACTAACTTGTGCTTGTATTTCCACTTTAACGAAGAGCTACTCAATGGAGAAGAGTTTAACAGCCCACGGCCAATGACGACACTCTCGCCATGCCTGTTAATGTCAGTCAAAACACACAGTCACACCCCACCCCACCCATCGTTATAAGAACTCAGATTAACTCTGGTGTATTTATTGATGAAACACAAAATATCAACATGATGGACTTGCAGACCCAACCCTCACCCTAACCTTAACCACGATTACAGCATGTACAGTAACTGAATCACTACATCGTCGGGATGTTTAATTGGAATGTTGCACTAGGTTCGTTCTTAAAATTGGCGTGTCGCAAATAATGTTTGCCACGACACACTGGTCGTTGAACTTGAATGAATTGCAGTGGATTTATTCGTGACTTATAAACTGATTAATATAACCTAATCCTACCCTTAACCATAATTACAGCATGTTGTTTTTCATTAAAGTGGGTGTTGTGTAAGATGTTTAATGAGAATATCGGACAAGGTACGGAATGTCGCACCAGGTTCGTCTTTAAAATGGGTGTGTCATAAATAATGTTTGTCATGACACACTGGTCGATGAACATGAATTAATTACAGTGGATTTATTCGTGTATAATAAACTGATTAATATAACCTAATCCTACCCGTAACCATAATTACAACAGCATGTTGTTTATCATTAAACTGGGTGTTGTGTAAGATGTTTAATGAGAATATCAAACAAGGTATGGAATGTCGCACCAGGTTCGTCCTTAAAATTGGCGTGTCGCAAATAATGTTTGCCACGACACACTGGTCGATGAACTTGAATGAATTGCAGTGGATTTATCCGTGACTTATAAACTGATTAATATAACCTAACCCTAATCTTAACCATAATTGCAACATGTTGGTTTTCATCATAGTAGGTGTTGTGTAAGATGTTTAATGACAATATCGGACAACATACTGAATGTCGCACCAGGTTCATCCTTAAAATGGGTGTGTCGCAATTAGAGTTTGTCACGACACACCAGTCTTTATCAGAACTCAGATTAACTCTGGTGTATTTATTGACGAAACACAAAATATCAACATGATGGACTTGCAGACCCAACCCTAACCTTAATCACGATCACAGCATGTACAGTAACTGAATCACTACATTGTCGGGATGTTTAATGGGAATGTTGTACACGGTTTGTCCTTAAAATGGGTGTGTTGCAAATAATGTTTGCCACGACACACTGGTCGTTGAACTGGAATGAATTGCAGTGGATTTATCCGTGACTTATAAACTGATTAATATAACCTAACCCTAATCTTAACCATAATTGCAACATGTTGGTTTTCATCATAGTAGGTGTTGTGTAAGATGTTTAATGAGAATATCGGACAAGGTACGGAATGTCGCACCAGGTTCGTCCTTAAAATTGGCAAATAATGTTTGCCACGACACACTGGTTGATGAACTTGAATGAATTGCAGTGGATTTATCCGTGACTTATAAACTGATTAATATAACCTAACCCTAATCTTAACCATAATTGCAACATGTTGCTTTTCATCATAGTAGGTGTTGTGTAAGATGTTTAATGAGAATATCGGACAAGGTACGGAATGTCGCACCAGGTTCGTCCTTAAAATTGGCGTGTCGCAAATAATGTTTGCCACGACACACTGGTTGATGAACTTGAATGAATTGCAGTGGATTTATCCGTGACTTATAAACTGATTAATATAACCTAACCCTAATCTTAACCATAATTGCAACATGTTGCTTTTCATCATAGTAGGTGTTGTGTAAGATGTTTAATGACAATATCGGACAACATACAGAATGTCGCACCAGGTTCATCCTTAAAATGGGTGTGTCGCAATTAGAGTTTGTCACGACACACCAGTCTTTATCAGAACTCAGATTAACTCTGGTGTATTTATTGACGAAACACAAAATATCAACATGATGGACTTGCAGACCCAACCCTAACCTTAACCACGATTACAGCATGTAATTGCATCATTACAGCGAAGGGGTGTTTAATGGAGTTTGTCACGACACACCTGTCTTCATCAGAACTCAAACTAACTGTGGTGTATTTGTTCATGTCAGATAAAACATCATACATACACACACACCTGGGGCCACTTTAGAATTCTCAGTCCACCTAACCTGCACATGCTTGGACTGTGGGAGGAAAACCAAGCAAACATGAGGAGAACATTTAAACTCCATGCAGGGAGCACCTGGGACATGAACCTCAGTCTCCTTACCTCAAGGCATTTGGCCCAAAATGGTGTAAGCGCAGGACATTCCCGAAAGATGTGGCCTAGTGATGCAGTCTGCCCTCTGCGACCCTCAATTGGATTGAGTTTGAGAATGTTACGTAATATCCTTTTGCTCTTAACTATGGACAGTGGTCACCTTGAATGCTAAAACAAAGAAAGAAGGATGAATTACTGAACGATAATAACAAAAAGCTTCAATACAGTTTACAATACAATACAGTTTATTTTTGTATAGCCCAAAATCACACAGGAAGTGCCGCAATGGGCTTTAACAGGCCCTGCCTTTTGACAGCCCCCCAGCCTTGACTCTCTGAGAAGACAAGGAAAAACTCCCAAAAACCTTGTAGGGAAAAATGGAAGAAACCTCGGGAAAGGCAGTTCAAAGAGAGACCCCTTTCCAGGTAGGTTGGGCGTGCAGTGGGTGTCAAAAGTAGGGGGTCAATACAATACAATACACAGAACAGAACAAATCCTTGAGACAGCATAATAATAAAAATTTTGGAAGTACGGTTTAACAGTAGATGATATGACATAATTAGGTTTGGATATTTTTAGAGTCCTGGAGACCTCATCCATCAGCTGCCTCCCCATTTGGCCATGCCACGGCTGAAACGTTGCTCCGATGAAAGGACCCCTCTTTCCCATGATTCCTGTGATCCTCCATCAGGGATGACTTTACCATAGGCAGGCAAACATCTTGGCAAGTGGGCCGTGGCACCAATTGCCACATTTGGGTACCGAGAAAAGAAACAGAATAGGTGAGGGTTAGTATTCAAATATAATTATCATGTTACTTATGTTATAGTGCTAATGACTAACAACAGAGATGCAGTCTGTACAGTTAATCAGCAGCTCTAGTCAGGGTGTGCTAAACTGAAGTAGTGAGTCTTCAGCCGGGATTTAAAGGCTGAGACTGAAGGGGCATCTCTTATGGAAGCAGGAAGACCACTCCACAGTTTAGGGGCCCTGTAACTAAAAGCTCGACCTCCCCCTGTTATTTTATTACTCCTTGGAATCCTAAGCAGACCGACATCTTGAGATCTTAATGATTCACTACTGAGCCGTTGAATATGGTAGGCTGCACAATTGCTCTGCCGGTATATTTCCCCCCCATCCATTCCCTAACTGGTCCTAACTGGTAACTGGTCCCCAAGGCATGAAGAATCTCTGCATGGGATGGATGTCTATTGCAGGTCACACACACACACACACACACACACACACACTGAACCAATTAACTAAGCTAACATGGACACATTTGTGTCGTGTAAAGTGGGCACCTGGCTAAAACCCATGAGGAGAACAAGTAACCTTCACAAAGGCATTTGAACTTAGGTTGCTGGAACTGTTATAACGATTTTTGTGCGCTACACTTTACTAAGTTGAGTTGAAGATTGCAGGACAACCTCAACCTGCCTTTAACTCCTTCCCACAGCGCCGAAAGGTGACTTGTAATAATAAAACGATATTAAAAAAACCCACACAGAGAAAAAAAGTGCAAAAACAAAAAACTATTATTATTACACTTTTACAACACCCTCTGAGGAACTTTCCCCTCCGTCCTTTTGATTTAGTGTTTTCCTCGTTTTACTATTTCTCCATAGTCCAGTTCATCAGACAAGCCAATCCCAGAATAAAAAGATTTACCACTCACACTGTTTTCCGATCCTTTTCCTGGTATCCTCAGTGTATCCGGAATCTTCGAGGTGGCCACCCCAGACTGCAGTTGACTTGTGGTCTCCTGGACTCAGAATAGTCATGTCCTTTCCTCCTTCACCACCTTCACTCTTTTCTTTCTCTTTCCTCCTGCCTTTTCCCGCCTCTATTTAAATAGCGCGTCTGTTTCCATGGCACTCCCGGAAATTGTAAATAGCAGCCCTGTACCTCCCAAAATGTCTTCTCTATCTAACCCGCCTATCTTATCGTCCGTATACAGTGGTGTGAAAAACTATTTGCCCCCTTCCTGATTTCTTATTCTTTTGCATGTTTGTCACACAAAATGTTTCTGATCATCAAACACATTTAACCATTAGTCAAATATAACACAAGTAAACACAAAATGCAGTTTTTAAATGATGGTTTTTATTATTTAGGGAGAAAAAATCCAAACCTACATGGCCCTGTGTGAAAAAGTAATTGCCCCCTTGTTAAAAAATCACCTAACTGTGGTGTATCACAACTGAGTTCAATTTCCGTAGCCACCCCCAGGCCTGATTACTGCCACACGTGTTTCAATCAAGAAATCGCTTAAATAGGAGCTGCCTGACACAGAGAAGTAGACCAAAAGCACCTCAAAAGCTAGACATCATGCCAAGATCCAAAGAAATTCAGGAACAAATGAGAACAGAAGTAATTGAGATCTATCAGTCTGGTAAAGGTTATAAAGCCATTTCTAAAGCTTTGGGACTCCAGCGAACCACAGTGAGAGCCATTATCCACAAATGGCAAAAACATGGAACAGTGGTGAACCTTCCCAGGAGTGGCCTGCCGACCAAAATTACCCCAAGAGCGCAGAGACGACTCATCCGAGAGGTCACAAAAGACCCCAGGACAACGTCTAAAGAACTGCAGGCCTCACTT
Organism: Polypterus senegalus; assembly: GCF_016835505.1. Classification (NCBI taxonomy): domain Eukaryota; kingdom Metazoa; phylum Chordata; class Cladistia; order Polypteriformes; family Polypteridae; genus Polypterus; species Polypterus senegalus. The sequence continues at coordinate 7,707,060 of NC_053170.1, read as the reverse complement.
GCCTCAATTAAGGTCAGTGTTCACGACTCCACCATAAGAAAGAGACTGGGCAAAAACGGCCTGCATGGCAGATTTCCAAGACGCAAACCACTGTTAAGCAAAAAGAACATTAGGGCTCGTCTCAATTTTGCTAAGAAACATCTCAATGATTGCCAAGACTTTTGGGAAAATACCTTGTGGACTGATGAGACAAAAGTTGAACTTTTTGGAAGGCAAATGTCCCGTTACATCTGGCGTAAAAGGAACACAGCATTTCAGAAAAGAACATCATACCAACAGTAAAATATGGTGGTGGTAGTGTGATGGTCTGGGGTTGTTTTGCTGCTTCAGGACCTGGAAGGCTTGCTGTGATAGATGGAACCATGAATTCTACTGTCTACCAAAAAATCCTGAAGGAGAATGTCATCTGTTCGTCAACTCAAGCTGAAGGGTCTTGGGTGCTGCAACAGGACAATGACCCAAAACACACCAGCAAATCCACCTCTGAATGGCTGAAGTAAAACAAAATGAAGACTTTGGAGTGGCCTAGTCAAAGTCCTGACCTGAATCCAATTGAGATGCTATGGCATGACCTTAAAAAGGCGCTTCATGCTAGAAAACCTCAAATAAAGCTGAATTACAACAATTCTGCAAAGATGAGTGGGCCAAAATTCCTCCAGAGCTGTAAAAGACTCATTGCAAGTTATCGCAAACGCTTGATTGCAGTTATTGCTGCTAAGGGTGGCCCAACCAGTTATTAGGTTCAGGGGCAATTACTTTTCACACAGGGCCATGTAGGTTTGGATTTTTTCTCCCTAAGAAATAAAAACCATCATTTAAAAACTGCATTTTGTGTTTAGTTTGTGTTATATTTGACTAATGGTTAAATGTGTTTGATGATCAGAAACATTTTGTGTGACAAACATGCAAAAGAATAAGAAATCAGGAAGGGGCAAATAGTTTTCACACCACTGTATGTATATATATATCTATATCTAATATATATATATATATATATATATATATATTTTTTTTTGACAACGGGATTTTACATAAAGAAAAGAAAAATAAATACTTTTTTTAGGTGGCAATGCTACACTGTGACACATCATCTTTAATAACTTATTATTCTGCTGTATCCTTCAGGATACTTGAAGCTGAGCATAATTTCTATTGTTTGTTTAAAAGCAGCCTTGTCCCACCTTTTGTTTTATATAGCGCCTTTAGAAAGGAGCCCTGGGCAGGGGGTTGGGGATCTCTCGGTGTTAATGGTGCACTTTCAGTATTATTAGACTTTGAGGATGAGGGAAGGGGACCAGGGGTTTGGGGGGTCTGTCCATAGCGTGAGTTTCTTGAGTCACAACAACGGTTGTCTATAAGATGAGGAGAGGAGCGAGAGAGGTTAGGAGCAGGTACTGACAGAGCGTGTTGCTGCTCCCACCACATGACAAACCAACTCAGGATCCCAGATTAGGACCATGCAATGGGCGCCACCTCAGCACCACACCAGTTCAGATGGAATAGAACCAGTGTGCGGGTTTCCTTATGGTGGCTGGAGTGCCAATTCTGCCACCGAGCCGCGTGTTTTTCCTTGCAGCTTGGAGGGCCTGCATGCCGATTAATGTCACACCCAGGACAGAGCAATTACAGGTTAAGAAGTAGCGTCACTCTTTGGCGTTTACGGGATTACGATTGCCAATACAGATCCCTAGCCTCAGAGCCACCACTCCGCCCCATATATAACACAACATAACATCTACAGCATGCCTTCTGTATTATTACAACGACGCTATTGGTGCATGAAAAAAGGAATGAAACATTTGAAGCACCTTACAGAAAATGTGATATTAAAATAAAAGTCAGAATGAAAGAAAGGAATAAAGAAATAAGGTGGCTTCAGATGAGAGGCCAGCCGGGTCATTGCTGGTGCATCCCATTGCATAATGGCTGGCGAGCACGGATGAAACCGGAATCCCTCCAGGTATACATAATTGATCAAATATTCGTGTTTACCGGCCTGGAGTATGACTTACAGCCTCCCGGCGTGCCCGTTACTGGGTGCACAATGGAAAATCCCCCCTGATTGTGATGAATTATTAAGAGCCATAGAAAGAAGTTTGTGTAACAGGCAGGCAAGCCCCTTAACTCCACGATGACATTCCGAGAGTTTTCAGCAAAAGGGAAAAAGGAAAATCCAACTTTGACAACCTGACGAATTTACAAAAAAAACGACCAGTCTGCCAGTCCCTGTCAGTGACGTCAGGGCGGTGCTTCAATCTGCCGCCCTCCACCATATCTGAATATGTAAACCTATTTAAATAGAGAATTAAAATGACATTTAAAGAAAAATTCAGATACATTGTGCATACATACGTAGATTTTTTCATATATAGAGAGAAAGAGCAATACATTTTTCACATAGAATTATTTATAAGCATCAACTAGACAAGAATATAGTATAGGCGCACTGATAGGCCGTGTTCTAATTATTAGTTTAATTTAATTACGCTGCGAAAACCACAACCAGTGCAGTGTACAAGTGATAAGTAGGGATGTTTTCTGTGCAGAACAAGAACGCATTCGGGATTGATAACGAAACGAAATTAGAAATTAGTTGTTTATCTTCCTAGGGTGGCACGGTGGTGCAGTGGTAACGCTGCCACCTCACAGTGAGGACACCCGGGTTCGTTTCCAGAGTCCTCCCTGCGTGGAGTTTGCATGTTCTCCCTGTATCTGCGTTGGTTTCCTCCCACAGTCCAAAGACATGCAGGTGAGGTGGACTGGCGATCCTAAATTGTCCCAAGTGTGTGCTTGGTGCGTGGGTGTGTGTGTGTGTGTCCTGCGGTGGGTTGGCGCCCTGCCCGGGATTGATTCCTGCCTTGCGCCCTGTGTTGGCTGGGATTGGCTCCAGCAGACCCCCGTGACCCTGTAGTTAGGATATAGTGGGCTAAATAACAGATGGATGGATGTTTATCTTCCTAGAAATTATTATGTGTGTGATGTTTGCGTTTATTTTTGTTATTGCCTCATGAATTTCAACTGCTGTGTCTGATGCCGTCACAGAAGGACAGTCTGGAAATGATTTTTGAAGCATTTCTGGATAAAAATCAGAGAATTTTACTTTTTTCATTCATGAGTGAACCCTGCTGCTTACACACAAATTGTACTGAGCCTTTTGGCCAATAATGCCACCCCCAAAAATGTGCTGCCCCCTCCGCCACCCAGCTATGCCACTGGTGCCTGTGAACCGCAGACCAAGAAGTCATTACATGCAAAGTGCTGAATATGATGGCTTTAAGAGACCATTGCTGTGTCCCAAACATTATGGTGCCCTAAAATAGAAAAGTGTGCAAAAATAAGAGTCTGCAATGTGCACTTTAATCAAGATGTCTGAATTGTTGAATTTGTAATTTTAGATAGATAGATAGATAAATAGATAGTTAGACAGATAAGAAAGGCACTATATAATAGAAAGATAAATAGATATGAAAGGCACTTTATGATAGATAGATAGATAGATAGATAGATAGATAGATAGATAGATAGATAGATAGATAGGTGAAAGGCACTATATAATAGATAGATAGATAGATACTTTATTAATCCCAATGGGAAATTCACATAATCCAGCAGCAGCATACTGATACAAAAAACAATATTAAATTTTAAATTTATTAAAGAGTAATAATAATGCATGTAAAAGCAGACAATAACTTTGAGTAATGTTAGCATTTATCCAAAACCCCCAACCCCGGGTGGAATTGAAGAGTCGCATAGTGTGGGGTCTCCTAAGTCTGTCGCTGAAGCTGCTCCTCGGTCTGGAGATGATCCTGTTCAGTGAATTCTCCATGATTGACAGGAGTTTGCTTAGCAAACAAATTACATTACAAGTGACATCAAGAGCCTTTTGAACCAGAAGAAAAGGGCTTTTAAAGTTGGTGATCAGCATGAGCTCAAGCACGTGCAGAAGGAACTCCGAGTCCAGCTCAGGGTGGCGAAGGAGCAGTACAGGAGAAAGTTGGACGAGAAGTTGCAGAATAACAGCATGAAGGAAGTGTGGGATGGGTTGAAGATCATCACTGGCTGCAGCTCAAAGCGGGGTGCCACCATCGAGAGAGAAGTGGAGAGAGCAAACCAAATGAACAACTTCTTTAACAGGTTTGACCACCCTAACCCACTCTCACCTCGGAGTACTGCACCCTCCACCCATCCTGCTGCCACATCCTCACCCACAATTACAGAATCCCAGGTAAGCAGAGAACTGAGGAGACTTCGTGCCAACAAAGCAGCGGGTCCAGATGGAGTATCGCCACGACTGCTGAAGGCCTGTGCGTTAGAACTGGGGAGTCCTCTGCAGCACATCTTCAACCTGAGCCTGGAACAGGGGAGAGTCCTGAGGCTTTGGAAAACATCTTGTATCACCCCAGTCTCAAAGGTATCACGTCCTAGTGAGCTGAATGACTTCCGGCCTGTCGCTCTGACGTCACATGTGATGAAGACCATGGAGCGGCTGCTGCTTCACCACCTGAGGCCACAGGTCCGCCACGTCCTCGACCCTCTGCAGTGTGCATACCAGGAGAAGGTGAGAGTGGAGGATGCCATCATCTATATGCTACACCGATCCCTCTCCCACTTGGACAGAGGCAGTGGTGCTGTAAGAATTATGTTCCTGGACTTCTCTAGCGTCTTCAACACCATCCAACCTCTGCTCCTCAGGGACAACCTGACAGATGGGAGTAGATTCACACCTGGTGCCATGGATCGTGGACTATCTTACAGACAGACCTCAGTATGTGCGTCTCGGGAACTGCAGGTCTGACATTGTGGTCAGCAGCACAGCAGCGCCGCAGGGGACTGGACTTTCTCCGGTCCTGATCAGCCAACATACATCAGACTTCCAATACGACTCGGAGTCCTGCCACGTGCAAAAGTTCACTGACGACACTGCTATGGTGGGCTGCATCAGGAGTGGACAGGAGGAGGAGTATAGGAACCTAATCAAGGACTTTGTTAAATGGTGCGAATACCTGAACACCAGCAAAACCAAGGAGCTGGTGGTGGATTTTAGGAGGACCAGGCCCCTCATGGACCCCGTGATCATCAGAGGTGACTGTGCAGAGGGTGCAGACCTATAAATACCTGGGAGTGCAGCTGGATGATAAATTGGACTGGACTGCCAATACTGATGATCTGTGCAAGAGAGGACAGAGCCGACTATACTTCATTAGAAGGCTGGCGTCCTTCAACATCTGCAATAAGATGCTGCAGATGTTCTATCAGACAGTTGTGGCGAGCGCCCTCTTCTACTCGGTGGTGTGCTGGGGAGGCAGCATAAAGAAGAGGGACACCTCACATCTGGACAAACTGATGAGGAAGGCAGGCTCTATTGTAGGTATGGAGCTGGACAGTTTGACATCCGTGGCAGAGCGACGGGCGCTGAGCAGACTCCTGTCAATCATGGAGAATCCACTGCATCCACTGAACAGGATCATCTCCAGACAGAGGAGCAGCTTCAGCGACAGACTGAGGAGACCCCACACTATGAGACTCGGGGGTTAAACGTTAAAATTATACAAAGTTATTGTCTGTTATACCTGCATTGTTATCACTCTTTAATTTAATATTGTTCTTTATCAGTACTGTATGCTGCTGCTGGAGTATGGGAATTTCCACTTGGGGATTAATAAAGTATCTATCTATCTATCTATCTATCTATCTATCTATCTATCTATCTATCTATCTATCTATCTATCTATCTATCTATCTATCTATCTATTTATTGCACCATTACTATATTCAGTTTCATTATTGCACTTCATTGGTTTAAAACTAACGGTTACACCGACACTACGCTCTTAATAATGAAGTTGCCAAAGTAGTTCTTCAATGCAATGCCATAAGGAAACTTTTTGGTTCCTAAAAGAACTAACCACATGAAGATTTCAGAATGAACCTTTTGTTATTTAGAGCACCAGGCTCCATAGCCTTTAATACATAATAATAGATTTGTAAAATGCCAATGGGTTCCTGATTCTAAAAGGACTCTCGCTGCCTATAACCGGCTAACTTCATTTTTGTCTTGTTCTGCTAGGTTGACTAGACATTAAAGATTTTTGTTTTGTCCGCTTATTAAGAAGCTTTTCAAAGCCCAAATAATAAATTCATATGCAAACAAGTCTTCCCATTAAAACAATGTTTTTTGTCAAAGATTGATTCAGTGAGGCCCGTGACCCTGTATTCGGATTCAGCGGGTTAGAAAATGGATGGATGGATGATTCTGTGAGGAGTCACACCACCCGGTAAAGCGCCACTGAAGCACCGTTATTTTTCTTAAGAGTGTGGGATTTGGGAAAACGGGCAGAACTCTCCAAAATTAGTCTAACAAGTACCAACCAACCTGCGTTTCGTTCAAATGTGTCTGTCTCATGTATGTCAGATGGCATTCTGTGTCCTGCAGGGTAGCTCTGATTGGAGGGCTGTGTGACGTCAAGCCGAGGTGGTCTGTGTAAACACGGGGCTATGCCTCAGACGGCAGCTGGGATGCCATACACATCGGTAGCTCCGGCGCGCTGAGTTGAAAGATCGCTTCGCGAAGGCTACCAGGTGAAAGGATACGGCAGGTGCGTCTCTCTATCTTCCTCTTATCTCTCTTTTTCATGCCATTTATTAATCCCATAAAGAACTATGTATAGCTTTGGTGCTCCTAAAACAGTTGTCGAATAGTATTGACACCTCGCTTTGATATCATCCAAAATTGACCATAGTACCTGATGCCAGAATAAAAGATCCACTTTCGTACAGAGAATGTGGCTGTGCACGCATAAGATTATTTTAACAATACGAAGACGACGAGCTGACATTAAGTTCTTATAGGCACGAGTAAACTGAACACGCGTTGAGATTCGCTGAGAAAAGTAGCCGTACATTTTTAAAAGCGATCGATAGTCTCAAAATGCACTCAACCTTTCCATTTATTTAAATTAACTTAATTCCATGGATAAGGCAGAAAATGACCCAGAACGAGACGACAATTCATAACCCTAATTCCGATGGCTATTACAACAGTCATATACTCCATTCCAGTTTACTTTTAAAGTTTAAAATTTAAAACAAGTTCCTCACACTCAGAGTTTTAAATGAGGTTTTCATTCGTTGCTCGGGTTTCTTTTTCATATCCTGCTGGAAAATTGGTCTAATACGGATAAACCAGTTTAGTTCAAATTTCTTAATCAAGAGCGATATCATTAATGATGACGAGGAAAACAAAAAAGCTCATATTCATACAAATATTGGAGAGCATGGCAAACACTTCTAAGGAAAGTGAACTACGTCTCCCCAAAGCCGCGCAGTATCTGTTCGGGATTAAATGGCAGTACAACGACGAATGAAAGCCTTTATGTAAAAAAAATATATATATATATATATATATATATATATATATATATATATATATATATATATATATATATATACACGTGGATGAATTGATACTAATTGAGAGCAGTTGTGAAAAGACTCGTCGAATTAAACAATGCGTTAAATTAAAATGATCGATTAGCAAATAAATAAATAAATAAAATTAACGGGTCTGGTTGGAAACCAACGAAAACGAACGCGCCAAGTAACTACTCAGTTTTATCTGAGCGCTCATGAAGGTCGTTCCCGACAATCCAGCTGTGACCCTTTTCATTAATAATCTTTTACTCGTTATATAACCCGAATATTACGCAAGCTAATTCAGTGCGGCACAGGGCACTGCATGTTTGAATCTTAATGTATTATTATTACGGAGGGTCCCAGTCTCGGTCGTGTGACCCCAGCAATCCCCAGGCGTCGACACTTCTTCATAGTTGGCTACCGATTTTACTCCAAGCTTATTTTTTTTAATTGTGAAATTTAGACCTGAAGATGCCCGGCTGTGGTGAACCTCCCCTTGTACACGTGGGTTTCCTCCTGGTTCTCCGCTTTTCTTCCACTCTGTTAACAATTAAGGTGCCAGAGTGGTTCTCCAGAGTGATGCCATAGGGGAGCCATTTTTTGTTCACGTGAAGATTCCTGAAAGATCCTTTATTTCTTTAGAACTTTAAGAGGCTCCATAAGTAACCATGAATAGATGGTAACAGATTTGTGAAAATGGGTCATGATTTTAAAGGACTCTTGCATAATACAGGCTATAAGTTCAGGTTTTAGATAGATAGATAGATAGATAGATAGATAGATAGATAGATAGATAGATAGATAGATAGATATGAAAGGCACTATATAATAAATAGATAGATAGATAGATAGATAGATAGATAGATAGATAGATAAATGTGAAAGGCACTATATTATAGATAGATAGATAGATGTGAAAGGCACTATATTATAGATAGATAATTAATCCCCAACGAGAAATTTACATTCTCCAACAGCAGCCTACTGGTAAAAATAATATTAATTAAAGAGCAATAAAAGCGCAGTGCAAGTTAAAAAATGAAAGGCGGAGAGTGCCAGGCAGACAATAACTTTGTATAATGTTAACGTTTACCCCGCCGGGTGGAATTGAAGAGTCGCATAGCGTGGGGTCTCCTCAGTCTGTCAGTGGAGCAGGACGGTGACAGCAGTCTGACGTATTCATTTGTCATTTTTGTCACATGTCGCTGTGTCACTTTATTCCCAGGTCCAGTCGCATGTGTGATGTGTTGTTCAGTTAGTCAGTTGACTGGCACTGAGGTCAGGGCCGTTTGAAGGAATTTGGGGGCCCCAAGCAAAATGGACATGGAGGCCCCCCGCATGCACGCACGCAAAGGAACCACAGCATAGCCATACAGTTTAAATTCACTCACACTTTATATAAATAAAAAAATGTTTACAGTGCAAATACTGCTGTTGCATATAAAGTGCATAAAATTTGAACATTTTCAACAATTGAACATTTGCAAAAAACACCACTGTACAAATAAACAATCATTAATAGAAGGTAAATTGACAGTTAATTAATCTTTAGTCTTTAGCTATGCATTTACTGAATGAGCACTGTGCAGCTGTTCGTCCGACTGTACTGTATTTTATTTTATTTTTCTAAACTGTTTTAATTATTCTTATTTCTTTTTATTATTTTAATTTCTTCTATGTAAATCACTTTGAATTGCCATTGTGTATGAAATGTGCTATATAAATAAACTTTTTACTGTTAACAAACAATGAAATTATAATTAAATGTTTACTAATTGTTAGTAGTGCTGTGAGTCGACTACCAATGCTTAAAAACATCCCAAGCTAATGTTTGATGCACAGAATTTATTGTGTGGTTTTCCTAAATAGATTATCACAGTGGAATAGTTAGTATAGCAGGCTATGCCACTTTCATCAAAACCTATTACAAAGCTACAGCAATGTCATGTCATTTATGTATGATACATAAACATATTTCTGCTAGCCTACCTGCTGCAAAATTGCACCATTTGTACAAGACAAGTCGAGCTATTTTATGTGTGTAATTTATCACTTACCGCTGTCTTGTTTTTTCTTATCCTCCTCTTCCTTTCTCTTCTTTCTTTTTTGGCTTCCTGAAGCATAATTCCGCTTCATGACTGCCGAGGAAGTTTTGTATTTTGCCGGCAGCAGAGATCGCGTGGTTGGCTGGCAGCTGTCAGCGAGGGGGGCCCCCTTGAGGGGGATCCCGATAACAGTGTCATTGCACTTTACTGCATTCACTATCAACGGGGCGCTCACACAGTTTGTCGCTGCATTTTATTCTTAACCAGTCGTTGTCTTGGGGCCCCAGGCCAGCTCGGGGCCCCAAGCAATTGCTTGGTTTGCCTGCCTTGTCGCGACGGGCCTGACTGAGGTGTGTGGTGGAGTGGAGCCACTGAGGTTCACTCTTCTGGAGTCTTTTCAATGTCCGTCTGTCAGTCTTGTTCTGAACTTTGACTTCATGACATTCACGTCAGGCTCACAGAGGTATGGAGACCAGTGATTTCCAACGTGGGGCACACGTGGCAATTTGATTTTTTTAGGGGGGCAATTCGAGAATTTAGGTACGTTAATTTATAAAATAAAAAAACAGAAATTCACTGTTAAAAATGATAGAAAAAAATAAACAAATAATTTTCATTTTTATTTCTTGCAGGGACATTTATATATTTATATAAACATAGAAGGGATGGTGAAGAACCCTTTAATTTATGATTTTACAACTGGCTTAGGTTTTTTTACTTAGAAATCATTTTACCATTAAAATAATATGAATTGTAACAATGATTATAAAATTTTGCAATATAAACATATAACACAACAAATACCTCTGACACAACATGAAACATAATTTACTTTCAATTTATTACGTTTTACTATTTTTTACTCTGGTTAATTACTCGGTGTAATGTAAAATAGTTATTATACATATGTAACAATTCCAATGAAAATAACAATCTGTTTAAATTGGACATCTCCTTCCCCATACGTGAGCGGCAGAGCCATGAAGTGTACTCAACCAGGGGTTGGCGAGTGAAGTGAGCAGGGGGCAGAGCCAATAGTTTCTTTATTTCATTCATCCATTATCCAACCCGCTATATCCGAACTACAGGGTCACGGGGGTCTGCTGGAGCCAATCCCAGCCAACACAGGGTGCAAGGCAGGAAACAAACCCCGGGCAGAGTGCCAGCCTACCGCAGGGCGCGCACTCACACACACCCACACACCAGGGACAAATTTAGGATCGCCAGTCCACCTACCCTGCAGGTCTTTGGGAGGAAACCCACGCAGACATGGGGAGCACGGCGGGGGGGAACTGGGAAGTGAACCCGAGTCTCCTAACTGCGAGGCAGCAGCGCTACCCACTGCACCACTGTGCCACCTCCAGTCATTATCCAACCCGCTATATCCTAACTAGAGGGTCACAGGGGTCTGCTGGAGCCAATCCTAGCCAGCACAGGGCGCAAGGCAGGAAACAAACCCCAGGCAGGGTGCCAGCCCACCGCGGGGCACACACACCAAGCACACACCAGGCACACACTAGGGACAATTTAGAATCACCAATGCACCTAACATGCATGTCTTTGGACTGTGGGAGGAAACCCACGCAGACACGGGGAGAACATGCAAACTCCACGCAGGGAGGACCCAGGGAGCGAACCCAGACGGGTCTCCTAACTGCGAGGCAGAAGCGCTACCCAGTGTGCCACAGTGTTGCCCCTGTTTCGTTCATTATTTCCTAAATTTATTTATTACAGTGACATAGCACGTAACATGAATAAAAGCCATGATGTGAGAACTGTCACTTTCACTCGACACCCTAACTCTATAGTTTATAGTAAACAGTCCATTACAAAGCTGATGGTGCGAGCCACAAGTAAACACATGGGAAAGCAACACTCTGGTGGAGAGTGCAATCATCTCACCTTCGGGTTGGCGGGGGGATTACTGTATAAGGGACCTCATCCAGAGAAGTAAACACCCCTAATTTCCCAAGACTAGATAGACCTAACCTTATCGGTTACTGTTTTCTGATTGAGTCATCAGTAGGGTAGACATAACCCTCTGGCTTTCAAGGACCACATGTACAGCAGACACTTTAGGTGCAGACTCTTAATGAGGAATTTGGAGATTCTTGAATTAAATTTGCCACTTTACCCAGGGGTGCAACTTATCTTTGCACTGGTATCCGATGTGCACAGTCACAACATTGAGTATGAGCCACAGGAATTCCCAGGCCAGGCAAGGAGCATGCGTCTACTCTGAATATGTTCACCATCCAAAAATCCGAACTTACTAGAGCCCACCCTTTAGGTTTTTCTAAAATGAAAGCCAAGATAGCTACCGGTAAATATTCATGGCTCCATATGAGCACACATTGGGTGTTTTATTTAAAATGATTTGTAACTAGTGTCAGGGATGCCAGGGGCCATGACCCGGCCAGGATGACATGAAGGACCGCATGTGGGTCTGCACCCACCCTGGATCATGTGGGGGTTGCCTTCCGGGTTGCTTTGGGGGCCACGGGTACAGGGCATGGAAGCCCTACCCTGTAGGGGCCCGTGGTCACCACCAGGAGGCGCCCCAATGCCTTGGGGACCTGTTACCCCAGCACTTCCGCCACACCAGGAAGTGCTGAGGGGAAGATTTATGACGGCGCCCGGAGGACAGCCGGCACTTCCGCCATGCTGGGGCGTGGCCAGAGGAGGAATGGCGGGAACACCTGGTGCTCATCCGGGTACCATATAAAAGGGGCCGCCTCCATTCATTCGGGGATAGAGTCGGGTGGAAGGAGGATGAGGCCGAAGAGAGTGGGGGCGGCCAAAAGAAAGGCATTTGTGGCCAGGACTGTGAGTGTTTTGGGGTATTTGTGCACGTGACTGAGGTCTGAGTGACCATTGGCTGGGGTCTTAGTGACCAGTCTTTTTAAATATTGTATTCAATAAACGTGTGGTGTTTTAAACAACATGTCCGCCTGTCTGTGTCCGGGTCAACTTCCACACTAGCTACTTACTTGCTGTTAACTTACTAAATAACTAGAAGGAATGAGGATGAAGTTAGCTACTGCACTAATTTGGTTGACTACTTATTATGCACATGTAGCTAGGAACGACAAAGTAGCCAGCTGAATTTTTAGCAAACTTCAGCCTCAGATAAATGGATGTGCCTGGTCATTGTCTGTGTGGAGTTTGCATGTTCTCCCAGTTTGACGATTTGCTCTGTGTTGAACTATCGCCAGCCTGATCACTGGCTCAGAGGTGAATGCTTTGCGGCATGAGCTAAAGGAAGAGCTGCGTCCATCCGCCCCGCGGAGCCCGTCTCTGAACACTGTGAGTGGTATGCCTCATGGCGACGCCAGCTGATCTCTCTCTCTGTGTCAGCCCTCACCTTCTCTGAGCAGTGTCACCACTACACCCCGCATCTTCATGTTTTTTCCCCTCCCAATACTCACGTTTTACTCCCCAATCACACCTTAATTGGTGACGCTGAAATGGCACTGAGTGTTGGTGTGAGAATGCTTTATGATCGACTGCCATCTTTTCCTGCCAGGTTGCCCCATGCCCCTGGTGGGGATTAAACAGGTTTTAGAATTCATGGTAAAAAAAATGACGTTCAACAGCAGCCAACTGACAAGTTTGAAGTAATAGCAACAAACGGCCACAAGGGGCATCAGTTCTGAATCTGAGACCTCTGGGCTCCTTGCAGCATGTCCTGCCATCTCATAAACCATTGTCGGGCAACCGGTGCGCCATGGAATTTTCTAGGGGCACAGCGAAAACTTTTGTAAAGTATTTAAAACTAGCAAAATACCCGCGCTTCGCAGCGGCAAAGTACTGCCTTAAAATTTTCATTTTTATTAATTATTTTTGTCTCCTGTACCGTCATCAGTCCACACCTTGAACCTGTCCCAGTCATTCAGTACATAAGACACAATGGATATCAAGAGTGAGCCTGATATGGCCGTGCAATATGTAACACAGAGAATGGAAAAGGCAGGTGCCATCTCCGGGCATGGAAACCACTCGGTAAGTGACAGTTCTTTGATCGATGGTGATCACCTCGATAGACATGTTAATGGGGGTACAGTTGGAATGATAAAGGAAATGAGTACCTGAACAATGTAAAGTAAGTCTAAAATACCTACACAATAACTATAATTGTAATAAATGAACAATAAAACAGCGGAGAAGCCGTGGATTAAATAAAAAGGCTGTAGTTATCAGCAGGGAGACGTGAATCCCGTGGCAAAGCAAGGAAGGGAATGTAGAGACCGGAGCAACGGATGGCCTTATATAGGCAGGCAGCCAACAACGTGGGAGGCGTTGGGATGGGGGACCCAACGCCACCTCACACGGTGACTGAGCTGCAGGCTACGGACGTATATATGTACGTAAGTAGGATTCAGTTAGCGTTGGGAACCCGCGTACCAAATTTCTTGAAGATGGGCCCATAAGTAACAAAGACCGTTGAAAAGTTCAATATGGCGACCGACAGTGGCATCATACCACCGAAATAAGTACCAAATTTCAGCCTTCTACCTACACGGGATGTTGGAGAATTAGTGACGTTGGAAATTTCAATATGGCGGCCGACAGTGGCGTCATATCATCGAAATAAGTACGTACATAGGTTTCGGTTAGCGCACGGAAGCCGCCTACCAAATTTCGTGAAGATGGGGCTATGAATAAGAAAGTTCAACATGGCGGACGTTGTTGAGCGTTATTGACCGTTATGCGTAGTATTTCGAAATGAAACCTGCTTAACTTTTGTAAGTAAGCTGTAAGGAATGAGCCTGCCAAATTTCAGCCTTCTACCTACATGGGAAGTTGGAGAATTAGTGACGTTGGAAATTTCAATATGGCGGCCAACAGTGGCATCATACCACCGAAATAAGTACATACATCGGTTTTGGTTAGCGCAGGGAAGCCACCTACCAAATTTCGTGGAGATGGGGTCAGCCTTCTACCTACATTGGAAAATGGAAAATTAGTGACATTGGAAAGTTCCACATCGAAATAAGTACGTACATCAGTTTCGGTTAGCGCAGGGAAGCCGCCTACCATATTTCATGAAGATGGGGCCGTAAATAAGAAAGTTCAACATAGCGGACGTTGTCGACCGTTATCGACCGTTATGACCGTTATGTGTAGAATTGTGAAATGAAACCTGCCCAACTTTTGTAAGTAAGCTGTAAGGAATAAGCCTGCCAAATTTCAGCTTTCTACCTACACGGGAAGTTGGAGAATTAGTGATGAGTCAGTGAGTCAGTCAGTGAGGGCTTTGCCTTTTATTAGTATTGATTGCTAGTGTTTTTGAACTTTTGGTTGATTAAAAAGATAATGTTTAAAAAAATATTTTATGTTGGAAAAACAGATAATGGTTAATCAGATTGTTGAATAAACGAATGTATTTATTTTGAATGCAAGTTAAAATTTTCGCTGTTCACCATTCATCATAATATCACGGTGTCAAAAGCACATCTCGTGAGACTTAAAAAGTCTCGTTGTTAGGAGATCTCGCTCACTGTACGGACACAGAAATGAAGTCTAAGAAACGCGAGAGACTTCAAATGATCGACAAGGAAATGCGCGTCTGTCTTTCGAAAATTGATCCTCGCATCAATCTCATATGTGCTGAAAATCTCAACGTTCACATTAATTACATTTAAGATGTATCCTTTGATTCCTTTATTAATAAAATGTCTTTCAAACTTGTAAAATTAACTGTTGTTATTGGCGATTGTCCATAGTTTGTGTCGTCAAGACTTTATTTATGGGCATTCCCTCAGGTGCGCTGCGAAAGAAAATTTTTGGACTTAGTGCGCCGCAACTTGAAAAAGGTTGCCTTTCACTGTCATTAACAGATAATCCAACATGAAGGCTCAGAACTTGTATTTTTCTAATGTTGTCACATGTGAAGAAATCGACAGCCTCCCAGCAGTTACAGTGACTACTAAGGAGATACTCAGTGATTTGGAAATTAGCTGAAGTCTAACAAATTACAAGGACCAGATAACATTTTCTACCTTTTGTTTCTCGTTTCAGGCTTCCATTAAACAGAATGAGTCTGGTCTACCGACGAGACGGCCTCTATTTGTAAGCAGTCATGGCCAGGAGTGCGTTCCTTTTCCTTCTCAGTGTGGCCCTTGTGGAAGCCTCTAAGGTTTGCCCTCATCAATGCCTCTGCTATGACTCCTCAGACCTTGTGGATTGCCGCGGCCGTGGTTTCACTCATGTTCCTCATAACATACCCCATGGCACCTGGTTGCTCGACTTGGGTGGCAATACTCTCTCAGACCTGCGGGGACGCTCATTTGCCGGCCTGTGGTCCCTTAGGATTCTGCTGCTGCCCTCCAGCTACATTCATCGCCTTGAACCTGAGGCATTTTCCTCCCTGGGTTTCCTAGAGAAGCTGGACCTGAGCCACAATTGGCTGCGGCGTCTGCCCTCAGATTTCTCCGAAAGTCTTTCATCCCTTAGGGAACTGAATTTGGCTGGCAACCACCTTTTTAGTGTGACGTTTCGAAACTTTGAAAAGCTAGAAAATCTGGAAAAACTGGATCTAAGTGGAAACCAGATCCATTCGGTGGAGCCTGGAACATTCAGAGCCTTGTCACATCTGCGGCACCTCTACCTGCATGACAATCATCTAAACGTTCTCAAGGATGGCATGCTGGCCATGCTTCAGAGCCTGGAGGTGCTTCATCTGAGTCATAACAACATCTCCGTCATTGAAACTGAAGTCTTTACTTCACTACACAGCCTCACTCTATTAGGCCTCGAAGATAATCAACTGATCCACCTCAAGTTTAAGACCTTCCTGAACCTCCACACGCCTGGAACACACCTCCAGCTGGCCAACAACCCCTGGATCTGCGACTGCGACCTGCACAGGGTGTTCAGCAAGATCCTCAGTGTCCGCCATCTCCATGTAGATGACTACAAGAACATTACCTGCGATAAACCCTGGCAACTGGCTGGCTCTCCACTGGCCTGGGTGGACACACAACTCTGCATTGCTGAAACTGCCACCGTACTGGTCATCACTGTTACCGTGCTGGTCACAGTCGTTGCTGCCATTGTGATGGCTGAGAGGAATCGTAAAAAGAACCGAGGTAAAAAGTGGAATGATGCTGAGGGAGTACTGGAGCAGCAGGAGAAGTAGACCAATACCCCCATGAAGAGGACCCTATTTGGAAAGCACCACAACAAACTGTGCCACCCTAAGTCAGGGAACACTGGGTGCTGCCCAAAGACTTTCAGTTCTCTTGATCTGCAGGGTAAAAGTTATTGAAATGAGTGTGAAAGAATTCAACCTTTACAAGGATCAATGGTGGGCAGCATTAAATGTGGCGAGGCAGTAGGCAGGGCAGCT
This sequence comes from Polypterus senegalus, assembly GCF_016835505.1. Taxonomy (NCBI): domain Eukaryota; kingdom Metazoa; phylum Chordata; class Cladistia; order Polypteriformes; family Polypteridae; genus Polypterus; species Polypterus senegalus. The sequence continues at coordinate 7,690,248 of NC_053170.1, read as the reverse complement.
GGTACTTCTGGACAGTGCAAAGGTCACTTGGTCAGATATAGTTAACAGAAAAGGAGGAAGTACTGAAGCAAATATGTATATATATACAAACACATATATACAGTATACATATATACATACACACACACACATATATATATGGCATATACCTGTATATTTATGTATATATACTGTACACATATATATATATATACTGTATATATATACATATACGGTATATGCAGGGGGTCCTCAGGTAACGACACAGTTCTGTTCCTACATCAGTGATGTAACCTGAATTTTGGTGTCGAAACACACCCTAGCCTAACTCACCTATCCTAACACATTTACAAAGTCATAATCTAGAACATAAAAGCACAACTAAGCCACAGAAAAAGGAAAAGATCATAAATAAACTGTACTGTACACTGTACTGTAGTAACAGAAAAAATGACAAAAAAAGAGTGTAAAAAACATTCCTTACCTTTATTCCTTCTGATCTCTTTACAGTGCCTAATTTCACTTCCATCGTGATGACTTTCCTCTTCTTCGAAGCACAACCATCTGAAGACTCTGACTTTCATTTAGGAGCCATGATAAGGATCAAAACGTCACCAAACAAAGCAACACAAACGGAGCACTTGTGCCACGCGCAACCAAACTAGTTTCGCCAACTCCCTCACTCAAACACAGCGTACTTCCACCGTCCACAGTCAAACTAGTTCGCCCGTGTAGTCTGTAAGTACGATGCTAACGGCATAAGCCGAAACACTCACTTCTCATTTTTTTTAAGTTTTTATGGGAGTGAGTGTTGTAAACTCGAAACGTCGTACGTCGAGACGTAACCCGAGGACCCCCTGTATGAATATATATATATATATATATAGGTCTGAAACGCAATCTGATTAATTAGGTGGTTACCTAAACAGATTGCGTTTCAGACATAAGAATGTAATACTCTGATCTTCACCCTGTCAAGTAAGCAAACCAGCCACCATGGTGCCACGTCAGAGGCTTCACTTTCAACACTGATGTCTGATGTTCAATCCCTGTAAGTGTGTACACCTGACGAGCCCCAATAAAGGCAAAACATGTGCCGTGTACTCTTTGTATTATTTGGTGGATACTATAATGTATATACACTCACCTAAAGGATTATTAGGAACACCTGTTCAATTTCTCATTAATGCAATTATCTAATCAACCAATCACATGGCAGTTGCTTCAATGCATTTAGGGGTGTGGTCCTGGTCAAGACAATCTCCTGAACTCCAAACTGAATGTCAGAATGGCAAAGAAAGGCGATTTAAGCAATTTGGAGCGTGGCATGGTTGTTGGTGCCAGACGGGCTGGTCTGAGTATTTCACAATCTGCTCAGTTACTGGGATTTTCACGCACAACCATTTCTAGGGTTTACAAAGAATGGTGTGAAAAGGAAAAAACATCCAGTATGCGGCAGTCCTGTGGGCGAAAATGCCTTGTTGATGCTAGAGGTCAGAGGAGAATGGGCCGACTGATTCAAGCTGATAGAAGAGCAACTTTGACTGAAATAACCACTCGTTACAACCGAGGTATGCAGCAAAGCATTTGTGAAGCCACAACACGCACAACCTTGAGGCGGATGGGCTACAACAGCAGAAGACCCCACCGGGTACCACTCATCTCCTCCACAAATAGGAAAAAGAGGCTACAATTTGCACAAGCTCACCAAAATTGGAAAAATGTTGCCTGGTCTGATGAGTCTCAATTTCTGTTGAGACATTCAAATGGTCGAGTCAGAATTTGGCGTAAACAGAATGAGAACATGGATCCATTATGCCTTGTTACCACTGTGCAGGCTGGTGGTGGTGGTGATGTAATGGTGTGGGGGATGTTTTCTTGGCACACTTTAGGCTCCTTAGTGCCAATTGGGCATCGTTTAAATGCCACGGGCTACCTGAGCATTGTTTCTGACCATGTCCATCCCTTCATGACCACCATGTACCCATCCTCTGATGGCTACTTCCAGCAGGATAATGCACCATGTCACAAAGCTCGAATCATTTCAAATTGGTTTCTTGATCATGACAATGAGTTCACTGTACTAAAATGGCCCCCACAGTCACCAGATCTCAACCCAATAGAGCATCTTTGGGATGTGGTGGAACGGGAGCTTCGTGCCCTGGATGTGCATCCCACAAATCTCCATCAACTGCAAGATGCTATCCTATCAATATGGGCCAACATTTGTAAAGAATGCTTTCAGCACCTTGTTGAATCAATGCCACGTAGAATTAAGGCAGTTCTGAAGGCGAAAGGGGGTCAAACACCGTATTAGTATGGTGGTCCTAATAATCCTTTAGGTGAGTGTGTATGTATGTGTATGTGTGTATAAATATATAGAAATATTGTATATACTGTATAGATATAACATTCTCAGACCCAGGTATGGTACAAAGCCTGAAGTGGAGCACCATCAAGTATCTATCTATCTATCTATCTATCTATCTATCTATCTATCTATCTATCTATCTATCTATCTATCTATTATATGCCGTTATAGTGCATATCTATCTATCTATCTATCTATCTATCTATCTATCTATCTATCTATCTATCTATCTATCTATCCATCTATCTATCTATTACAAGGTTTTTCTCTTCCACTCTCATATACAGAGCTACACAGTTTTCACAGTAAACTGCTGCATTATGGATACAGTATCTTGGATTAGAATCCCATGCCTGGACATCATGTGTTTGAAGTCTTCATGTTCTTTTTTTTTTCCTTGAACCCACTGCTGCCAGGATAGGCCCCAGCCCCTCCATGACGTAATAAGATTAGATGCATTTGAAAATGTCTGAGAATGACAAGGTGGCACAGTGGGATTTCTGTCTCACAACAATGTCCCTGGTGCTCCCTGCGTGGAGTTTGCGTGTTCTCACTATGTCTGCATGGGTTTCCTCTGGGTGCTCCAGTTCTCTCCCAACCAACAAAGACGTGAAGGTTAGTTGGATTGGTATTGCTAAATTAGCCTCTATCATGTGTGTGTGTGGTGTGTTTACCTGGTGCTGGACAGGCGTCCTGTCCAGGAATTGTTTCTACCTGCATAATACTTACCGGGACAGGCTCCAGCTGCGCTGTGACCCTACATACATGTACACACACACACAAGTACATATAAAACATTTGGAAAGTTTCACCTTCATGTTTTCCACACTTTATGTTGCTTCCTTCTGCTAAAATCATTTAATTTTTATTCTTCTCATCACGCAACACTCAATACCTCAGAATAACAAAAAGAAAAAAGAGAAGTTTGGAAAGTTTTGCAAATGTATTAAAAATTAAACAAAAATGAAATGTCAAATTGACACAAATATTAAGCCTTTGCTTTGGCTCGGGTGCATCTCATTCTATTGACCCTCATTGAGATGTTTGGAGTCCACCTGTGGTCAGTTCAATTGACAGGACATGGAAAGGCACACACCTGTCTATAAAAGGTCCTGTGTTTGAGCACAAACCAAGCCATGGGATTGAAGGAAATGCCTGCAGAGCTTCCCTTACACATCTGAGGGAAGGCTACAAAAAAATGTCTGCAGCATAGAAAGTCCAAGAGCACAGCAGACCCCATAATTCCTAAATAGACGTTATGAACAACCATGACTCTACTTTGAGCAAACTGAGCAATTTGAGGGGTAAGGGTTTAGTAACAGAGGTGACCAAGAACTGGTGGTCACTCTGCCTGAGCTCCAGAGAACCTGCGTGGAGATGGAAGAAACTTCCAGAAGGGCAACCATCACTGTAAAACTCCACTGATCTGAGTTTTTTTTTTTAGCAGAGTACCTAAATGGAAGCCACTCCTCAGTAAAACACACATGGAGTTTGCAAAAACAACATCAATAGCAGCATTTATTTCTATAGCACATTTTTATTTAAAGAATGCAGCTTAAAGTGCTTTACAAGATGTCAAATAAGTATGTACATACAAAGAGAAACAAATTAAAACTAGGTAAGAAACATTATCTATCTATCTATCTATCTATTATATAGTGCCTTTCACATCTATCTATCTATCTATCTATCTATCTATCTATCTATCTATCTATCTATCTATCTATCTATCTATTATATAGTGCCTTTCACATCTATCTATCTATCTATCTATCTATCTATCTATCTATCTATCTATCTATCTATCTATCTATCTATAAATATATAAAAATAAATAATGCACACTTGTATAAGGTAGATGCATAACTAAGAAAAGTAGAGTTTTTAAATATAGATATATTTAAATAGTCTATAAATGATGATCTGATTATAATTTCAACTGGCCAGGGTTTCAGGCCTCAAGAGCATCCAGCTCCCACTGGGAATTGTGCCAAGCAAAATGTCCGTAAGTCGGTTTTTATTAAAAAGTCACCTAAAGGACTCACATTCTGTAAGAAAGAAGATTCTCTGGGCTGATGAAACCAGGATTGAACTGTTTGGCCTCAATTCTAAGTACCATGTATGGGGGGAAACCAGGCAATGCTCCTCACCCGGACACTGCCATTCCAGTGGTGAAACATGGTGGTGGGAGCTTCAGGAACTGGGAGGCTAGTCATGGCTGAGGAAAAGATGAATGGAGCAAAGTACAGAGATATCCTAACAGGTATCCTAAAGTTATTGTCTGTTATACCTGCATTGTTACCACTCTTTAATTTAATATTCTTTTTTATCAGTGTTCTGCTGCTGGAATATGTGGATTTCTCCTTGGGATTATCTATCTATCTATCTATCTATCTATCTATCTATCTATCTATCTATCTATCTATCTATCTATTATATAGTGCCTTTCACATCTATCTATCTATCTATCTATCTATCTATCTATCTATCTATCTATCTATCTATCTATCTATCTATCTATCTATCTATCTATCTATCTATCTAATGAAAACCTGCTCTTTGCATGTCAGGGTGGGTTGGGGGCTTCACCCTTCAACAGGAACATGACCATAAGCAAAGAAAAGGCCACACAGGAGTGGCGCAGGAACAACTCTGTGAATGTTCTTGAGCGACCTTGTCAGGGCCAGGACTTGAATCCAATTGAACATCTCTGGAGAGACCTGAGACCTGAGGATAGCTCTAGACAGACAGTCTCCATCCAGCCTGACAGTGCTTGGGAGGATCTATAGAGAAGAATGGCAAAAAAGATCTCCAAATCTACATGTGCCAGGCTTATCATGTCAGACCCAAGAAGACTCCAGGTTGGCAGTGCTTCAACTAAGTACTGAATAATGGGGTCTGAATACTGTCAGTGTGATATTTTTTATTTTTAATAAATTAGCAAAAATTTACGAAATCCTGTCTTTGCTTTGTAATTCTTGAGTATTAAGTGTTGTTTAAAGTCATTATTCGCAAAGGAAGTGATTTTAGCCTAAGTCTGAAATACAAGTATACTAAAATGTTAAAAAAATGAAGGGGTCTGAATACTCTGATTGAACTGTATATACAGTGCATCTGGAAAGTATTCCCAGCGCATCACTTTTTCCACATTTTGTTATGTTACAGCCTTATTCCAAAATGGATTAAATTCATTTTTTTCCTCAGAATTCTACACACAACACCCCATAATGACAACGTGAAGAAAGTTTACTTGAGGTTTTTGCAAATTTATTAAAAATAAAAAAACTGACAAATCACATGTACATAAGTATTCACAGCCTGTGCTCAATACTTTGCCGATGCACCTTTGGCAGCAATTCCAGCCTCAAATCTTTTTGAATATGATGCCACAAGCTTGGCACACCTATCCTTGGCCAGTTTTGCCCATTCCTCTATGCCGCACCTCTCAAGCTCCATCAGGTTGGATGGGAAGCGTCGGTGCACAGCCATTTTAAGATCTCTCCAGAGATGTTCAATCAGATTCAAGTCTGGGCTCTGGCTGGGCCACTCAAGGACATTCACAGAGTTGTCCTGAAGCCACTCCTTTGAGATCTTGGCTGTGTGCTTAGGGTCGTTGTCCTGCTGAAAGATGAACCGTCGCCCCAGTCTGAGGTCAAGAGCGCTCTGGAGCAGGTTTTCATCCAGGATGTCTCTGTACATTGCTGCAGTCATCTTTCTCTTTATCCTGACTAGTCTCCCAGTTCATGCCCCCCACAGCATGATGCTGCCACCACCATGCTTTACTGTAGGGATGGCATTGGCCTGGTGATGAGCGGTGCCTGGTTTCCTCCAAACGCGACGCCTGGCATTCACACCAAAGAGTTCAATCTTTGTCTCATCAGACCAGAGAACTTTGTTTCTCATGGTCTGAGAGTCCTTCAGGTGCCTTTTGGCAAACTCCAGGCGGGCTGCCATGTGCCTTTTACTAAGGAGTGGCTTCCGTCTGGCCACTCTACCATACAGGCCTGATTGGTGGATTGCTGCAGAGATGGTTGTCCTTCTGGAAGGTTCTCCTCTTTCCACAGAGGACCTCTGGAGCTCTGACAGAGTGACCATCGGGTTCTTGGTCACCTCCCTGACTAAGGCCCTTCTCCCCCGATCGCTCAGTTTAGATGGCCGGCCAGCTCTAGGAAGAGTCCTGGTGGTTTTGAACTTCTTCCACTTACGGATGATGGAGGCCACTGTGCTCATTGGGACCTTCAAAGCAGCAGAAATTTTTCTGTAACCTTCCCAGATTTGTGTCTCGAGACAATCCTGTCTCGGAGGTCCACAGACAATTCCTTTGACTTCATGCTTGGTTTGTGCTCTGACATGAACTGTCAACTGTGGGACCTTCTATAGACAGGTGTGTGCCTTTCCAAATCGTGTCACATCAACTGAATTTACCACAGGTGGACTCCGATTAAGCTGCAGAAACATCTCACAGATGATCAGGGGAAACAGGATGCACCGGAGCTCAATTTGGAGCTTCATGGCAAAGGCTGTGAATACTTATGTACATGTGCTTTCTCAGTTTTTTTATTTTTAATAAATTTGCAAAAACCTCAAGTAAACTTCTTTCATGTTGTCATTATGGGGTGTTGTGTGTAGAATTCTGAGAAAAAAAATGAATTCAATCCATTTTGGAATAAGGCTGTAACATAACAAAATGTGGAAAAAGTGATGTGTGTGAATACTTTCTGGATGCACTGTATATGTGTGGGTAATTTAATGTTAAGAGATGCACATTATCAGGGCTGGAGCATTCCTTTCAGAACGTATGTTCTTTCATTTTGAACAAACCTTATGAAAAACACATTTATCCTCCTTATATGCTACCCGTCATGACAAAACTGACTATCACACAATTTACCAAACTTTATTCTATAGCCCCTTACCTAGTTTAATACGACAACATCCAAATGCACCTTACCAAAACAATACAAGTAATTTACCTTAATTACGTACATTTCCTTTCATAATGAATACCACTACACTTTGATAGAATTTAAATGAACAGTATTATGAACTAATCTTCATTCTATAGAACACCATGTTAAGGTAAAAGCAGCATTTTACAGTATATGTACAGCACAAAAAAATCTTCATTTTATATTGCAACTTGCTAAGTTGACAACAGCAACACACGTTTTTCCATTAAGTTTATTTTTTTATAGTTGAATTTATACAGCTGGCCTACAGTTTCAGTGTCTTGAGCTTGAATCTCAGCCCTGGCTGTTGTGTATATGGAGTCTGCATGTTCTCCCTGTATGTGTGTGCGTTTTTCCACAGGTACACTGGTTGCTCTGCTTTATTCCAAAGAAGTGCAGGTTAAAATATTTGACAATTCTACACTGAGCCTGTGTGAGTGTGGGTACCTGTGTGAAAGGACCCTGCTGTGGGCTGCTCCACTATTCAGGATTGGTTCCTGCCTTGAAACAGATGCTATGAGCAGACCCTCTGCACCCTCACCACCCTAACTTGGATTTTTGAAAAATCTTATATACAAACCGGATTCCAAAAAAGTTGGGACACTATACAAATTGTGAATAAAAACTGAATGCAATGATGTGGAGGTGCCAACTTCTAATATTTTATTCAGAATAGAACATAAGTCACGGAACAAAAGTTTAAACTGAGAAAATGTATCATTTTAAGGGAAAAATATGTTGATTCAGAATTTCATGGTGTCAACAAATCCCCAAAAAGTTGGGACAAGGCCATTTTCACCACTGTGTGGCATCTCCCCTTCTTCTTACAACACTCAACAGACGTCTGGGGACCGAGGAGACCAGTTTCTCAAGTTTAGAAATAGGAATGCTCTCCCATTCTTGTCTAATACAGGCCTCTAACTGTTCAATCGTCTTGGGCCTTCTTTGTCGCACCTTCCTCTTTATGATGTGCCAAATGTTCTCTATAGGTGAAAGATCTGGACTGCAGACTGGCCATTTCAGTACCCGGATCCTTCTCCTACGCAGCCATGATGTTGTGATTGATGCAGAATGTGGTCTGGCATTATCTTGTTGAAAAATGCAGGGTCTTCCCTGAAAGAGATGACGTCTGGATGGGAGCATATGTTGTTCTAGAACCTGAATATATTTTTCTGCATTGATGGTGCCTTTCCAGACATGCAAGCTGCCCATGCCACACGCACTCATGCAACCCCATACCATCAGAGATGCAGGCTTCTGAACTGAGCGTTGATAACAACTTGGGTTGTCCTTGTCCTCTTTGGTCCGGATGACATGGCGTCCCAGATTTCCAAAAGAACTTTGAATCGTGACTCGCCTGACCACAGAACAGTCTTCCATTTTGCCACACTCCATTTTAAATGATCCCTGGCCCAGTGACAACGCCTGAGCTTGTGGATCTTGCTTAGAAATGGCTTCTTCTTTGCACTGTAGAGTTTCAGCTGGCAACGGCGGATGGCACGGTGGATTGTGTTCACTGACAATGGTTTCTGGAAGTATTCCTGAGCCCATTCTGTGATTTCCTTTACAGTAGCATTCCTGTTTGTGGTGCAGTGTCGTTTAAGGGCCGGAGATCACGGGCATCCAGTATGGTTTTACGGCCTTGACCCTTACGCACAGAGATTGTTCCAGATTCTCTGAATCTTCGGATGATGTTATGCACAGTTGATGATGATAGATGCAAAGTCTTTGCAATTTTTCGCTGGGTAACACCTTTCTGATATTGCTCCACTATCTTTCTGCAACATTGTGGGAATTGGTGATCCTCTCCCCATCTTGGCTTCTGAGAGACACTGCCACTCTGAGAAGCTCTTTATACCCAATCATGTTGCCAATTGACATAATTAATGTTAATTGGTCTTCCAGCTCTTCATTATGCTCAAATGTACTTTTTCCAGCCTCTTATTGCTACTTGTCCCAACTTTTTTGGGATTTGTTGACACCGTGAAATTTTGAATCAACATATTTTTCCTTTAAAATGATACATTTACTCGGATTAAACGTTTGATCTGTCATCTACGTTCTATTACAAATAAAATATTGACATTTGCCATCTCCACATCATTGCATTCAGTTTTTATTCACAATTTGTTTAGTGTCCCAACTTTTTTGGAATCCGGTTTGTAGTTTTACTAGCAAAAAGTCCAACCTTTCAAAGTGGTAGTCATCAGTAGTTCAGTTATACAATATTTATTTCACGCCATAGTGCTTTGAAGATTCATGATAGTTTTTGCAATTAAAGCACAGGTCTCAGTGTCATTAAGACATTCAATGGTGGACTTTTGAAACTGGAGCCTCAGTGACATTGCCTGCCTACGGTGACATATCATGTAGCAAACCGTCATCTCCAGTAGTGCTTTATCCTCACACCTTTTTTCTTTTTTTTCCACAAGAGGCAAGTTAAATTTTTACTTTCTAAAGACAACCATTTATCTTCTTTTGATTAGAGGCCACTTCATCAATGACCACTGACAGAGTAGATAAGAACTTGTAGAATTCTTGCCCCTTTCCGCTCATCTTGAGTATGTTTTGTTACGTTCACTCATATTCCCAGCACTTGGTGTCCTTCTTAAGACACTTAGGTTGCCAGTGATGGTCAGTTCTGACCTATGAAGGCCTGCAGCTTGGAAAGAAGTGACGCAACAAGTGGACACCGTCACTCTGGACATGAAGAGAGGTTATTTATAATTTATGTTTAACGAACAAAGAAATGCAATGCGTGCAATTCATCCTCAGGTGGCTTGACGAAGTTCACTGGGGTGGCATTTCAGGAGTCTGTATTGGACCTTTTGACAGACCATCGTGACCCTGTGTTAGGATACAGCGGGTTGGATAATCGATAGGTGGATGTGAATGGATATTTGTTTGCATCTCAATAAAAGACCAATGAAAACATATTTTAATTTTTTCACATCATCTTTCAGTTTCTTAATAGTCTGAGTCATTCTGAAAGGAATTCACAAATGCAGAATCCTCAACTTAACAAATACCTTTTAGTTTCACAGTCTACGTGTAATGGGCACCTCAAAGTCAGTAAATGTTGGCGTTTGGACCCTCTTATTTTTTTAATAAAAGTGTAAGATTCAGAAAAATTGAAAGATACTATTACAATTAAATTGTGCCTTTTCTCCCCACCTCGGAGTTTGTTTATAGGCTTACTAGTCGTCCCCATGGCTCTGCTTGCGTAGTAGTGAAACAGGACAAACTTTAATAATCAATAAACCAACGGGTATCGCTAGCTAAGCGGAGGCGAGGTACACTCCAACACATGGCGACAGATACAGCGACTCGAACAGAGGCTGGCGAGTGAGTGAAGAGGGCCCTGCCTGGCTCCCCACTCCTGACGCCATGCTTCCTCCTGTCCTCGGCCCACAGCCTCTGTCTTGGATTAGCGTGAATATATCACTCCTGCAAGCGAACTATGATTCTCAGCATGATGAGAGAAGTCACAAAATCAACTGGAATGTTCAAGCAAATTCTAGAAAAAACCCGATCTAAATCCGTTAAGTAGTTCTCTCATGAAACTTGGGATTAATAAAGTATCTATCTATCTATCTATCTATTGGGTTTGGTGGCAGCCTCCCTGGCCGACGGTGATTCCTCAACCTCCCGCATGGCTACATGGGAGATGGAGTCCTCCACAGCCTGGTTTGGAGCTGGGGTGGCCGCTAGGGGGTGCTGTCTGGAATCAACAGCCTGGCTTGTCGAGTCTTCAGCCCTACCTGGAAGTGCAATTGGGACCAGGTGGTCAAACACCTGGAATGCTTCCGGGTGGGCTATAAAAGGGGCCAGCCACCACCACTCAAGGGCCAGAGTCGGGAGGAGGAGGACTAAGCTTGAGGAGGAGTGGTGGTAAAGGACAAAGAGAGTGTTTTGGTGGTGTTGTTGTAGTTTGGGACTGTGTATTACCTGTGGGTCACGGGGAGGACGTGTGCCCACAGGGGAAGAAAAATAAAAGCCTGTGTTTATTTTGTACGTGCCTCTGTGTCAGTCTGTGCCAGGTCGGGCACTATATAGCACCTTATTACACTATCTATCGTGCCTTTCATATCTATCTATCTGTCTATTATATAGTGCCTTTCATATCTATCTATCTATCTATCTATCTATCTATCTATCTATCTATCTTATCTATTATATAGTGCTTTTCATATCTATCTATCTATCTATCTATCTATCTATCTATCTATCTATCTATCTATCTATCTATCTATCTATCCATCATACAGTTTCTTTCACTCTATCTATCTATCTATCTATCTATCTATCTATCTATCTATCTATCTATCTATCTATCTATCTATCTATCTATCTCTCTATCTATAATATAGTGCCTTTCACATCTATCTATCTATCTATCTGTCTATCTAGTTACACGTCATCTTCCTAATCAGTCGACAGATGGTGCTTCTGTCCACGTTCCGAGCGTCAACTGGATGATAACATACATAAAAGGCCGAAAGATTGTTACAGTCTGCTTTTATATATAAGATTCTGAATATTATTTTCTTAAACTCGTGACAGATTCCACCTGGCAGTGTCGGAAGTTCTTGTCATTTCCTCTACATTGTGTCCATTCTATTTTCTACATTCATCCAGCGTGTCGGGAGCCAAAACTCATCCCAATTATAATGGGTACAAGACAGATAGTCTGTGTTACTCTTTCATTCTCCTCACAAAAAGCAAATTAGCCATGAATAAATGATAAATATGGAAACAGCAATGAAGAAATCTGCCAAAATGCTATCAACTAACGTCATTTTAAGTAGTGTGTTTTCAAGGTGAATACCACGTCAAGGTGCTTTACAGGTAGAGTGTAATTGCTAGTATATTTCAGCTCCAAAACTCTGGAACAATTTGCCGTTGTACGTTAGGCAGGCTCCTTTACTTGCTGTCTGTAAATCCTATTTAATAACACACTTTTGCTCCCTGGCCTTTAACCCAGTATGATATGTTGACTATCTGTGCACTTTTTATTAAGAATTTCTTCAGCTCTTATGTGTTTCTGTTTCTTTTACCCTTTTGGTTATTGTGTTTCTGATATGTTGGGTTTTATTGTACAGCACTTTGGTTAGCCTTGATGGTATTTTTAAAGTGCTTTATAAATAAATAAATAAAAATAAAAATTTCTGCAATGTAGGCCCTGACAGGTGAAATACAGTCATATAAAAAAGTTTGGGAACCCCTCTCAGCCTGTATAATAATTTACTTTCAACAAAAAAGATCACAGTGGTATGTCTTTCATTTCCTAGGAACATCGGAGTACTGGTGTGTTTTCCAAACAAAGACTTTTAGTGACGCAGTATTTAGTTGTATGAAATTAAATCAAATGTGAAAAACTGGCTGTGCACAAATGTGGGTCCCCTTGTCATTTTGCTGATTTGAATGCCTGTCACTGCTCAATGCTGATTGGTTGGATGAGCTCATTAAGCCTTGAACTTAATAGACCGTTGTGTCCAATCATGAGTGGTCAAAGGTATTTAAGGTGGTCAGTTACAAGTTGTCCTTCCCTTTGATTCTCCTCTGAAGAGTGACAGACAGCATGGGATCCTCAAAGCAACTCTCCAAAGATCTGAAAACAAAGATTGTTGAGTCTCCTGGTTTAGGGGAAGGCTACAAAAAGACATCTCAGAGGTTTAAACTGTCAGTTTCAACTGTAAGGAATGGAATCGGGAAATGGAACCTCCACCAAATTTGACAGGAGGTAGCAGGTGTTTTTCTTGGAATGCTGTGTTCTTCTTCTACCATGCAAAGTGCCAAATAACTCCATTTTAGTCGCAGTCGGGTGGAAGAAAGACGGAGCTTGCAAGACAGAGTGGAGGCGGCCATGAGAACCAAGGACCGGACTGTGTAAATACATGCAAATATTATTGGAAATAAACGTGTGTGTTGTGGACACTGCGTTGTCGTATCTGGCTGTGGCCGGGCTATTTCTTACAATATATATATATATTGTCACACATGTGCGCATGGGGGGCAGCTAAAGAGCTTGAGTGAAGGCAGTTCGGAGGCATGCCAGGATGTGGCAGAGTGCACTGACTCTTTTTCTCCCTTGCCTGTAGACCATTCCCGGGGGATTCCACTTGGCTCTCCTGACATCACTTCCGGGACCGAACCAAAGGAGGTCGACCACACCAGCTCCAGCCCCTCTGATGTCACGTCCGGCTGTGATCCAATGGTTGAAGACAATGTGCTCGATCCTTATGACCTCACTTCCTGTCTTCCTCTTTAAAAACCTGCCCCTTTTCCCTTTTTCCTCAGTCTTGTTTTGGACTCCGTTGTATGCACTTCAGTGCTGGTTATTTTGACAAAAAATGACTTTTGCAGCCAGGATACCAGATTACACGGGTGGCTGCCTCAAACCTTTATCTGTTCGTGTCTCATTTTTGTGACAATATATATATATATATATATATATATATAGAGAGAGAGAGAGAGAGAGAGTAGATAACATTACTGATGTGCTTAATTGACAATTCTCTATGATTCACAATACTTTGTGTTGTTTTGTGACTGCTGACACGGTGCTGTGAAGCGATGAGTTTTCCTTTCTTAAAAAAAAAATGTGAAAATTAATCCAGGCCAGGCACATACTATGGACAATCTCTCCATATGGCCAGATTTTGATAGATCTGAACAGATTATTACCATAAGTGAAGCACTTTGGAGAAGAATAAGCCAGGCTGTAATCCATGACAACCTTCTGTGTAAACTGAAAGCAACAATATTACAGCTAAATTTTCAGAGTGTTTTCTAGAAGAGTAAAGAAAAGCGATCAAGGGGGAGATTTAGACAAGCATGGCTTTATGCCAGGCCAGCAATAGGAAGCACTGGGTAAAACACAGAGCATTAAAATACTAGCAACAGCCTGACAATCCCCTTTCATTAGAATAAATACATCCATTGATCCATTATCCAACCCGCTATATCCTAACTACAGGGTCACAGGGGTCTGCTGGAGCCAAACCCAGCCAACACAGGGTGCAAGGCAGGAAACAAACCCCAGGCAGGGCACCAGCCCACTGCAAGGCAAACACACAGCCACACACCAAGCACACACTAGGGACAATTTCGAATCGTCAATCCACCTAACCTGTATGTCTATGGACTGTGGGAGGAAACCGGAGCACCCGAAGGAAACCCACGCAGACACAGAGAGAACATGCAAACTCCACACATATGACCCGGGAAGCGAAACCAGGTCTCCTTACTGTGAGGCAGCAGCACTACCCACTGCACCACCGTGCCACCCATATATATATATATATATATATATATATATATATATATATATATATATATATATATATATATATATACAGTGGAACCTCGGTGTACAAGTGTTTTGCAAGACGAGCAAATTTTTTAATAAATTTTGACTTAATAAACAAGCGATGTCTTGCAATACGAGTAGTATGGATACACTTTGTCTGCTGAGCGTCATGTGATCACAACTGAGCTGATGGTTCTTCTCTCTCTCCTTATCTCGCTCGCTTGTGCACATATCTCTCTCTTCCTCTCTCTCTTCTCTTGAGGGCAATTGTCTCCTATTCTTCGTCTGAGTCTGTGTGCCTCATTCATATCATGAACATCCATAAGAGCGTATACTGTTTACTACAGCATTGTGACTGTGTGTGTGTGTGCTGTGAAGTGCGAGTCCCCATCTTGCTCCCCAAAACATGAAGCTGAGTCTCAGTACTTTAACAACACCAGCTTTATTCAGCTTGAAACAGCAACAGCGCTGTTATTTATTGTAGCGGGATCTTTATAAAGTCCCTTGTATCACCCATCAACGGCAGGAACTTATAACATGTCCGCGATCTTTTTGGATATCCTTATACGGCCAACTGCTACAGCACTGGGAGACTGCGATTGCTTCGAGACGCTCTTCCGCGCGTCGTCCCGTTGGGTGGAATCCCACAAGAGTTTAGAAACTCACTCACCCCAGCCATGATTCTTTTTAAAGGTAAAGGGCAGGGTAATTTGTTTTATGTATTTTTACTTTATATTTTGTACTAGCAGAATACCCGCACTTCGCAGCGGAGAAGTAGTGTGTTAAAGAAGTAATGATAAAGAAAAGGAAACATTTTAAAAATAACGTAACATGATTGTTAATGTAATTGTTTTGTCATTGATATGACTGTTGCTGGCATATATATATATATATATATATATATATATATATATATATATATATATATATATATATATATATATATATATATACATACATACATGTGTACATATATACACACACACATATACTATGGGGTGGCAAACAGGCAAATACATTGATTTTCTGAATATATAAGGTCGGCGTCGGAATAAATAAAGTCAAAACTTGAATATATAAAGTCAGCGTCGGTATATATAAAGTCAAAACTTTTTTCTTAATATATAAAGTCAAAACTTGAATATATAAATTCAAAGTCAAAATCTATTGATTGAAGCGACTCTGAACTGAACTAAGTTAATAAAAACGTATTCAGAAAAATAAATTAAAAAAACACAGTTCTGTTAATGTTTTGAAAATGATGCATGTGTCCTGCCCAGGATTGGTTCCTGCCTTGCGCCCAGTGTTGGCTGGGATTGGCTCCAGCAGACCCCCGTGACCCTGTGGTCGGATTCAACGGGTTGGGAAATGGATGGATATTCCAGCGCTGACTTTAGATATTCAAGTTTTGACTTTATTTATTCCGACAGTGACTTTATATAATCAAGTTTTGACTTTATATAGTTAAGTGTAGTCATCATTGCATAAGTTTTTCTTTACAATAGAAATTTAAAGACTAAATTCAACTTCCATTCCTACCAAAGATATTTCTGGCGACTAAATAGAACCTACTTATATCTAAATTCGAGCTATTGAGCTGTCGCCTGCCTGCCTGAATAAGTCACCCTCGCTTCGCTCTTACTTTTTTACCGTTCATTTAATCATGGCTAGTGGCGGAAAAATTATTAAATGGAAGGAGGATTACACCGAGTATGACTTTACCAAAACAATTATTGATGGCGAATTGATTATTCATAAAGCTTCAATTGGTGATCTGTTTTTCTGTGTTAACCTCATATTTTTTCATACTTCTTCTCAAACTAAGGTGGTGCGAGGGTAAAATGAATCGGGAAGCGCTGATCAATGTAATCGGTGTACCAGGAAATCATGCATTGACAGAAGTTCCCCTTTGCTTGTAATTGAAAGTGTGATTAAATGCGTTATTTTTTAACGCGTTATGGAGCACATGCATCGAAGCTTCTCAGCTGTGCTTGTGCTAAGAAAAGGAAAGATTTTAAAAATAACGTAACACGATTGTCAATGTGACCTTTTGTAAGTAGTGCCTGGAGGATTCAGTGTATAGAAACTCTAGAGACAGCGTGTGTATTAACTTGTGGATTTTTCTGTGAGTATTTGGTGGCAGCGTCACAAAGTCACTTCTGTAAGACTGCGTTGGCTGCGGAGCTCAGCTCAGAGCGAAATGAGATGAATGGGAGGGGAGATGATGACATGACTCCCCACCGCCTTAACTGTCAATCCCCCACAAACACAGTCTCTCGGAATTTGCATAAGCACAGCCATTCACCTGCAATTTTAACTTAGTTACAAAGTGATCAAAACTCTCGTTTATATCCTGCGTCCTCTCATTAAACTTGTATCCCGCATTACCTGTGGGCATGACAAACGCCAGCAGCAACCTTTCTATGAACTTAATTTAAACTTTAGGTTTACACCTTGCTTTGTTTCTGAAGTAGCAGCACTCATGAATATGGTTGTATATGTCACTCGCTCGCTTCTTATTGTTTCGCTGCCTTCTCAATTATATAATGCATGTTTTCTTCAGCGCTTTTTGGAGCTCTTCCTTGTTTTCTACGTACTGCGTTGACAGTCAGTTCACGTGATTACGTGGGAGGCATGATGATGTCACACGAAACTCCGCCCCCACGGCTTTCGAGCTCAACTCCGTTACAGTATATGGAGAAAAATAGCTTCCAGTTATGACTGTTACGCGTAGAATTTTGAAATGAAACCTGCCCAACTTTTGTAAGGAAGCTGTAAGGAATGAGCCTGCCAAATTTCAGCCTTCCACCTACACGGGAAGTTGGAGAATTAGTGATGAGTCAGTCAGTGAGGGCTTTGCCTTTTATTAGTATAGACTAGCAAAATCCCCGCGCTTCGCAGCGGAGAAGTAGTGTGTTAAAGAAGCAATGAAAAGAAAAGGAAAATTTTGAAAATAACGTAACCTGATTGTCAATGTAATTGTTTTGTCACTGTTGTGAGTGATGAGTGTTGTTGTCATATATATATATATTTACACACACACACATAAACATATATATATATATATATATATATATATATATACATATCTATACATATACACATATATACACACAAATACATATATATATATACATATATACACACACACATATATAAACATATACTACAGTACATACATATCTACATATATACACACACAGCTATTTCGTATCAGTGCAATACGCTGTTTGTTAAAACGGTTGACTCCCGCTCTTACGTGCAATAACAAATCAAATCATTCAGTTGCCTTTGCTCATATGTCATTTTAGAGCTGGACGCCTGGCATCTTTTTTGGCCACAGGTTCGTTTCTGTTTGCTGTGAGGTTCTGTGTTGTGGAGATTCTCAGGATGGATTGCAGGTGCTCATCAGTGAGGCGACTCCTGTGTGCTGTTTTGTTAGTCTTTATCACTGAGAAGAGCTTCTCACACAGATATGTGCTACCAAACATGCACAAGGTTCGAGCTGCATGTAGACGGACTTTTTTTGTTCATCAAAGTCACCAAAGCGCCGTGCAAACTCAGTGCGCTCAGTTTATCAGCAAAGTGCGTATTTGGGAACACCGTAGTGACGACTTGGTTTAACATTACTTGGCAACAGGGAAAGTGGGGCAAGGTGAACTGGTGCATTTGTGTCTCCCATAAAAGCAGCTTCACTTGAAATCACTTTGTGATTGTGCACGGGTTAAAACGTCCGCTGAAGTGTCAGATTCTTATTTAATTATGCTGTTTTCTGTATCTTCTGAATTGCATTCAGGTTACCCTGATGCAAGGCAGCTGAAGCGCTGCATTATGGGATCTGTAGTTTATTGTGTTACCAGCGCTTCATATACCCGGGCCATTAATAACAATAATACAGTATATAAAATGATCTCGGGCGGATATAATTACGCCGGGCGGATGTGGCCCGCGCCCTTGAGTTTGACACATATGGACTAAATAGAACTTGAAAAGATATGTTTTTTCAAATGTGATCGCGCAATTCAGATAGAGTTGACGCGACTACAGCCTGCATGCCTCAATGAGTCATCCTCCCTCGCTCTTACTTTTTTACCGTTCATCTAATGAATACACTGAGTATGGCTTTACCAAAACAATCATTGATGGCGAATAAAGTATCCATTATTCGAGTATGTAGATCGGGATATATATATATATATACCCGCGTATCGCAGCGGAGAAGTAGTGTGTTAAAAAAGCTAGAAAAAGAAAAGGGAACATTTTAAAAATAACGTAACATGACTGTCAATATACAGTATTTGTTTTGTGAGTGTTACTGAGTGTTGCTGTCATCAAGGATTTGATTATCATTATTTCTTTCAATCAGGTTCGTATTTGTAGGATGTGTTGTGTTCAAGTTACATTCCGTGTTTGTCAATCGTTGTAAAGATGACAGGTTTCATTCATCGATTCGTTTCTTACTGCATCAATAAACAGCTCGTCTTCTTCTTTATCTGAGACCTGACACACTGCATGCACGGGTTTTTTACACTGTCTTCCTTTAGCGGGACATTGACTTTTTCCAACGTGTGCTTTGTTTCCGCAGTAGCTGGATTTATGAATATGCTTATCAGACGCTTCATATTTTTGCTGCCTTTTCAATTGTGTAATTCGGTTTTGTTCAGCTCTTTGGAACTGTTGCTTTTATCTGTGCACTGCGTCAGTTCACGTGAGCCGCTCGGTGTACATGCATCGAAGGTTCCCAGCTGTGCTGGTGCCATCTCGTGCTATGTCCATGGCTGTATTTAATGTTACCTTAGTCCTGGCACTTAAAACTTTCTCTCGCAGTTTCGCTGAGTTTGTGTCAAACACCACCCTGACCATCTCATCTTCCTCTCCATAAGCACAGTCCTTCACCCGTGAATATTTACCCGTGGCAGTTTGCTATTGGATTGCCGCTGACGGACGGCCTTATATGGGCAGGCACTAAATTACAAACGCCAGCGCAGCCTGTCTATGAACTTAATTTAAAGTGTAGGTTTACATCGTGCTTTGTTTCAGTAGCAGAACTCATGAATATGGTTGTATATGTCACTCGCTCGCTTCTTATTGTTTCGCTGCCTTCTCAATTATATAATGCATGTTTTCTTCAGCGCTTTTTTGAGCTCTTCCTGGTTTTCTATGTACTGCGTGATTACGTGGGAGGCGTGATGATGTCACACTAAACTCCGCCCCACGGCGTTGAAGCTCATCTCCATTACAGTAAATGGAGAAAACTGCTTCCAGTTATGACCATTACGCGTAGAATTTCGATATAAAACCTGCCCAACTTTTGTAAGGAAGCTGTAAGGAATGAACCTGCCAAATTTCAGCCTTCCACCCACACGGGAAGTTGGAGAATTAGTGATGAGTCAGTGAGTGAGTCAGTGAGTGAGTGAGTGAGGGCTTTGCCTTTTATTAGTATAGATTAATCATTTTTATATGAATAGTTTTGGGTTGTGGAGCGAATCATCTGAGTTTCCATTTTTTCTTATGGGGAATTCACTTTGATATACGAGTGCTTTGGATTGCGAGCACGTTTCTGGAACGAATTACGCTTGCAAACCGAGGTTCCACTGTACTGTATATATATATATATATATATATATATATATATATATATATATATATATATATATATATATATATATATATAGTTTGTGCTTTCTCCCCTTGCCTATATATTTTGGATACTCCAGGGTTCCTTAAACATTGAAAAGAAGTGAATGTATTTGGCAAGGAAATCCTCTTCTAAGTCTATTATGCGCCTACTACTACTAACTACTATCAATTTACCAGGAATTCAGTGGTCCTGCACTTGCACTCATGCCAAACCAGTCTAAAGCCCTATGTTTGAACTTGATTAGTTTTAGATCAGGAGGTAGGGTAAAGTAATTATTACCAAAGGACCCCAATATTTTTAGTCCAGTCCGAATCACTCACATTTTACTAACTTGTCGATTCAGACAGTGCTAGTTTTGCCTGAGGTCATTTATTATGGAATTTCTATAGATGTTAAAAAGCTCCGTAATCTTTAGTGAGATGTAAATGTGCAGCCTGTAAAAAGTTACCAATATCCTCTGGAAGCAACCACACCACAAAAATAGTGCGCTGGGAGCTTCATGAAAATGAACACAGAAGCCTAAGATTAAGATCACTATGTGCAATACCAAGCACTGGCTGGAGTGATATAAAGCACAGTACCATCGGACTCTGGAGGAGTGCAAATGTGCTCTGTGTTGTGATGGATCTGGTAGTCTGTTGGATTAATCTTGGTTTGGCAGATGCCATGGGAATGCTACTTTCCTGACTGCGGAGTACCTATTTCTATCCATCCATCCATTATCCAACCCACTATATCTTAACTACGGGGTCACGGGGGTCCGCTGGAGTCAATTCCATCCAACACAGGGCACAAGGCAGGAAACAAACCCCGGGTAGGGCGCCAGCCCACCGAAGGAGTACCTATTTGTAAGGGATGATTATCTGGGTCTGCTTATTAGGATATGGGCTAGGCCCCTTGGATCCAGTGAAGGGTACTCTTAATACTGTAGCAGACAAAGACATTTTAGGCAGTTGCACACTACAGTGTAGCTATATAGCAACAGCTCTTTTTCATTACAGCATGACTGGGCCCCTGTGCACAAAGCCAGCTCCATAAAGACATGAAGGAACTTGAGTGGCCGACACAGAGCCCTGACCCCAACCCTACTGAACAACTGTGGGATGAATTGGAATGCGGATCACGAACCCGGTCTTGTCTTTTCACATCTGTACCTGAACTCACAAATGTTCGTTTAGTAGAAATGCCAACAGAGACATTCTGAATGCCATCCATCCATCCATCCATTTTCTAACCCGCTGAATCCGAATACAGGGTCACGGGGGGTCTGCTGGAGCCAATCCCAGCCAACACAGGGCACAAGGCAGAAACCAATCCTGGGCAGGGTGCCAACCCACCGCAGGACACACACAAACACACCCACACACCAAGCACACACTAGGGCCAATTTAGAATCGCCAATCCACCTAACCTGCATGTCTTTGGATTGTGGGAGAAAACCGGAGCGCCCGGAGGAAACCCACACAGACACGGGAGAACATGCAAACTCCACGCAGGGGGACCCGGGAAGCGAACCCGGGTCTCCTAACTGTGAGGCAGCAGCGCTACCACTGCGCCACCGCATTCTGAATGCTTGTGTCCTATTTACAGTTTTTATTTTCAATAATTTTGCAAAAATATTTCTGCAATCCTCTTTTAACTTTATAATTTTTGAGTATTGAGTGTTGTTTAAATTATTCTCTCAAATCATGCAAATTTAGCATTAGGCAGCAACGTAGTAAAAATGTAAAAAAAAGTGAAGGGGTCTGAATATTTTTTTTTTGTAAGTTACAATATTTCTTACAATATTTAGTATGACTGGCTGTTCAGTAACCTTACGTCCTATGGAGAGTAAAAATTCCTAAATGTAGTGGTGCGGGTACCAATGGCCCTGTACATTTTGTCAGACAATGCTCATGATATCCTCTAATTTTTGCCTTGGGCCTCTTTTCTGTCTCTGTCTCCAGTAAGTCCAGGGTCACTTCTATTATACAATCTGTATTCCATACCTTGTCACAGATTGCCGGGATCCTTACCTGGCTGGAACACTTCTTCTCTGGAGAGATCGGGGGAGCAAGCCTGGTGAGGGCGCTACCTCCTCTAAAACACTAGATGGTAGCCCCTCTGCCTGGCAGCATTGCCTCAGACTCCCGCAAGGCTTCATGGGAGATGGAGTTGGATACAGCCCTGTTGTGATCCAGAGGCGCTGGTGCCAGGGGGCACCTGTGTGGGCGGTTCTTCTGCTACACCTGGAAGTGCAGCCTTAAGAGGGGCAACAAGCACCTGGAGTGGGTGCCTTATATAAGGGGCCAGCAGACATTACTCGGTGAGCCAGAGTCAGGAGGAGGGAGACAAAGTTTGCTGTGGAGGAGTGGAGGAGAAAGAGAGAAGAAGAAAAGGATTATGTATTGTGGTGTTGGTGCTTTGGGACTGGGCTGTGCCTGTGAGAAACGGGGAAGACGTTGCCCACAGGTGAAGAAAAAGAAAATAAAACTTTTCTGTTTTGTTGGTGTGCCTCCTGCATCTGTCTGTGTCGGGTTAAGTGCTGGTATAGCGCCTTCTATTGTCACACCCTCAACAGGCCACAGTGTGGACTCATAGACCAAAAAAATTACTGGACGCCGCATGACAAGCAGCATCGTACATCAACGTCTCCGCCATATTGCGAGTGGCACTGCTGTGGAGTGAAGTACTGTAATGGATAAAGATGCCTCACGCATGTGCTGCTTGGGATTGTACAAACCGCTGTACTTTCCAAACCAGATCCCGGGGGATTACATTTCATAGGTAAGGCTGAACAATTATTTTGGTTATATTTGACCATTAGAAAATCCCGTTTTATAATCTTAGCACCCAAGGTCACCTTACAATAAAATTAAACAACATTAGTAAAATTAAAACAAGAGAATGATACATCAAAAGGCAATAATTAGCAAACAAAGATAACTGGCAGTAACACTGCAAAATTCACAATTGGTATGCCAGTTTGAAAAGATAAGTTTTGAGGGCAGTTTTAAAATTTGTTATTGAATCGAGCTGACGGATATGAGAGAGAAGAGAATTCCCGAGTTGAGGAGCACAATGAGAGACGCTCGAGCTCCCATAGCACTGAGTCTGATGTGCGGTACAGAAAGTCGAGCTGCAGATGAGGATCTGAGTGAGTGAGAGGAGTGCCAGTCTGGAGGAGATCAGCGAGGTTGTGGAGAGCTTTAAATGTTCAGAGCGGGATTGTGTGTCGTATTCAGTAGTGAACAGCGAGCCAGTGACGTTGAGAGAGAATCGGTGTGATGTGTTCAGTGGATTTACAACAGCAGGTTATCATCCTGGCAGCAGAATTTTGAAGAAGTTGTAAGCGATGGATACGTTTTTGTGGGATGCCAGCTAGAATATCATTACAGGAATCTATACGTGAGGTGACTCGGGCATTAACCGATACTTCAGTACTGTGTTGAGTAAGAACAGGACGAAGTCTAGAAATGTGTTGGAGATGGAAGAAGGCAGTCCGAGAAATGTTACTTATATGGGAGGAATTGTTTAATAATAATAATTATTATTATTTAATAATTGTCATTATTAGTGTACAAATGGATATAAATAATTGCATTCAAACGATTCACCAAAATCTGTTGTATGTAAACGATGCTTTTTTAAACGTTACTGTTTTTTCATCAGAAACCCCGGTTTCCATGTCTACCTGTATTAGTTTAAATGGCACTTTTGCCACTCACAATATGGTGGACGCGCTGACGTATCGTGTCGACTATCTATATATGTCTATGCGTAGACTAGTGTACTGGCCACTAAAGACCAGTAAAACATACTAAATGACTTCTTAAACATATTCATAGAATTAATTGAATTTGGAGGCACAATATTGGGTTTGTCAATTATGAAAGGTGTGTGACATTTGTAAGTAAGGGTTGGATCCTAAAGCTGTTCCTATAATTTCACAAAGCCTCAGTGCAAGCGCTGACCCCTGTCTTGTAGTGTAATGTAAATGCTGTTTAACATTGAATTTCCTTCTTGAAATAACACACTTTATGACCTCATTGCATGGAAAATGCTCTCAGATTTCCTTGTAGCCAGGGTCTCGATTTCTCTTAACAAATACAACCACACAGTAACTAAAACCACTTCATCTTGAAGTTCACCGCCATCAGATAAGCATTCAGTGAAATGAATGAATTATGAACTGGTAATTAAAAGGTAGATGCTATAAGGATGTGTTCAGTGAGCATGCCGGCAAGCCTGCTTTAAAACTGTGGTGTGTTTATGTGCGTATGCATTGGTGGGTGCAGGCCAGCGGCTGACGTTTGACTGTTGGTTAAATTAAAAACCCTGAGCCCGAAAATCACAAAAAACTAAAAAGACGGTTCTTAAAATATCAGTAGTGAATGATTCAATTTTAGATCTGTTTTTATTTAATTCGAAAATGCAAATTAACATAATCACAGGTAAAATTCCGTTACAACGAACAGCCAAGGATCTAAAAAATATTAAGTTGCATTGAAAATGTCGTAGTAATGAGATTCTGTATTTGTTGCTATAGTGCTTTCTTGAACTTGCGTTCAGGCGTTTGCAATCATTTCAATAGCTTCTCTCGCATTCATTTTAATCTTCTCCTGTCTACAAGTTATGATGACGAGAATTTTTCTCAGCATTTCCTTGCAATAATACACTTTCAGGGTGCGAATGATACCCAAATCCTGGCGGTTCTCAACAAAAAAGGGGGAGCGAAGATGTGAAAAAAAGAAAACAAGAATCGAAAATATGAAAAATATATCTATTGAAACCAAAACAAATGAACTTAAACTATTCTGATACTAGAAAAATAAATATAGAGTTAGATGAATGTTGATAAAAGTTAAGTAGGTATAATAAAACTTGAAGCGGTGTATCGGCAGGAAAAAATATAGGAATACATTTTATTAGGGTTTCAAAAAAACGTTAGGGGGGCGCGATTAAAACTGTTATGAAAACTCGGGTCGCAAATACTTAAAGGTTGAGAAACGCTGCCCAAACCCAATGGCTGAAGCATTGCTGCGCAGTTGGGTGGGAGGAATTCAACACGAACATTATCTAAATGAGGAAGGCTGCTGTGGGCAGCACGGTTTTCAATCAGAAGCCGAATCATCCTTTTCTTCTTCTTCATATTGATATTAATAAATAAATGACCAAGTATAATATTTTTGTCTCATTTGTTTAACTGGTTTCTCTTTATCTACTTTTAGGACTTCAGTGAAAATCTGATGATGTTTTAGGTCATATTTATGCAGAAATCTAGAAAATTCTAAAGGGTTCACAAACTTTCAAGCACCACTGTATAATATATATGTATATATATACGTATTTTAAACAATGCTTTAAAAATGTGAAGTAGTAAAATCTATATATATAATTCACTAAGGCAAGACACCCATGGAAAGCACCACGGAAGGGGCGTGGATTCACTACACCTATCAAGACACCTATGGCGCACACAGGGAGGAGCCACACCAACCAACTCCAAGACAACTCGCAGAGCCACGCCCACCAACTCGGGCGCAACGACACAGAAAGAACGGCATCATTTATATCCGTCTGTCGTAGAGGCCTCATGTACCTCCGAGCCACCTTGACTGTTCATAGAGGCGTGTTTCTCGCGGAGGTGAGTCGCCATATGCGGCGTGTAAAACGGTTTGTGAGGGGTATCTCATGGGATCCTTAAAACAATCCTTTACAACTGAGGTTAAAACACAATGAAGTAAGCAGTCTTTAAAAATCGAGTTTTCGGTTACGACGCACGCCTGCATGCACCATAGCAAACTGTTTTACACGCTACATACAGCAATTCGCATCTGCGACAAACATGCGTCTTCTTCACTCACGGATAATTATATGTTGCTCTCTCCAGAGTTCCGTCTTTTAATTCACATTCTGTTGTATCCTCAAACCCTCCCTTTTTAGACAACTGTGTCTTTCCAGAAGTGTTCAACCATCAATAAATAATTAGGTGGCGTTTGTTATGCCGCGGGTTCACTATTGTGTTGTATTTTGCTCTCTCCAGAGTTCCATCTTTTCATTCGCTTACTGTTGAATTCTCACACCAACCCGTTTTAGACAACCGTGTCTTCCCAGAAGTGTTTAGCATTCAATTGATAATTATGCATGAGATTGAGCGTGTATCTACCCGGCGCAGGGAGGCGTGGGTAAGCCGTTGAACCCCATTCGGGCTGCAAACCGTGGAATTCCCACTAAGTGCAGCTCATATGCTCCCACTGCTTGCGTCCCACCCCTTTGTGCACACCCCCCTCCCTCCTCGCGACTACCGTGGTCGGGTGTCTTGGTGGATTATATTTAGAAAAGCAGCCAACGACTCAAGTGACGAGTTGGAGGTGGGCACATGAGCGGGCAGTACATACTGAACGAGAATTCAGCAGACTAGCATGACGGAGAGAGCTGAATGGACGTCCTTCTCCTCTCCTCCCGTTCCACACTCCGCGCCGTGCACCCCCATCCCTCCGTCTGGCAGGAGAAGGCGCAAGGACGGTCCGCCAGTTTTCAGTCACAGACGATTGTGTGTTGGTTCGTTCCGTGCATTGTTACAATGTTGCTTTTCTTGCTGATTTATTACATTACCGATTTTTCAAATGTTCATTTTCTCCCTGTGCTTAAAAATCATTAAACAACCGGCCTGATTATGCGGCGTATGGTACGCTGCGGGTTGGCAAGTAGTACTTAATAAACTAAATTTAAGCTTGAAAAAAATTAAACAACAGAGCTGAATATTACCAATACCAGTCTGCATGCTGGACAAAAGCAGAAACAAAATTTGATCTGACGATGTGAATCTTTGTATTGCATAGTGAATTTAGAGCACATGTCATTTAAAGAAATAAGCAAAATTTGGGGAAAACTTAAAAAAAATAGCGCTCAAAAGGTTCCCAGCCCTGTTAAAAAGTCAAAAGCTCCATTATCGCTGGCAGCTGACAGTCTCGGTTATCTAATATCTTTTAAAGCAGAAACGGACCCTGAAATGAAAGCTAAATGCGGTCATTAATCTTTTATGTAAGCTCCGCATTTGAACTATGGACAGACACACATGGCTGTGATGCCCTGCGTTTCTGTCTTATTAATTCTTTTACTTGAGATACTCTTCATCACTAGAAATTATACTGCATGCTTATTAATTAAATGACTTTTGCTTTCTTGCTTTGTATTCTCTCCGAGGGAGCTGGCAGACATTAATTACATCAAAATCAGCAGGTAATCGTAAACCCTTTGAAAGAGAAATTTGAGGAAGACGATGAACAGATTGTAATCACTGTCTTCATCTTAAAGTGAAGAAATCAAAGATTGTTACATTCATAAAATAGCACAGAGCAATGGGTGAATTTTGCCATGTCAACAGTTAGCCTGGTGATCTACAAAGAGCTGCCATACCCGGCAGTGTTTCTGATGAAATTATTATTAGTGGGTGGCATTGGTTGCTAACCACAGGAAGAGGTGGGATCGATAAATAAATAATAATACTGTGAACTTTGAACCCGGACACAGACAGACACCGACTCACAATGTCCCAGAGACACACACGTTTATTGTTTCCTTCTCCCTCTGCACCCACAATATGGTGCACAAACCCCAATACTCTCTGTTCAGCCCTTTCTTTGGCTTTCCTTCTCCTTCTCTTTGTCTTCTGCTGCCTCCACTCGTCCCGTCTTGTTATTAATGAAGACACAACCTGAAATGCCACCTGAACTCGTTTCAGAAAATGAACCATACCCAAGAAGACGCTGGAAACAAATTCAATACGTGGCCGATTTGTTTTGGAAAAGATGGATAAAAGAGTATTTGCCAATACTTCAAAAACGTCAAAAGTGGCCTTGCACCAAGAAGAAATTTCGAACCAGGGGACGTTGTTCTAACTGTCGATAAAGCTACACCTCGCAGTTCCTGGGTAACGGGTCGAGTCATCAAGACAATGCCAGATGCCAAAGGTGCAGGCAGAAGAGTTTGTGTGCAGACCAAAACCAGCACACTGGACAGACCCGTGAATACAAGAAACAGCCAACGTTTGTGTTGTGATGTGAGATTTTACATATAACTTGATAAATGTTTTGTATGTCTTTATTTATAATTTAGGCAAACCAATGTAATTTAGTGGTATTCATGTTTGCCTTCCCCCATCCCCCTTTTTACGACTGTCTCTTTGTAATTTTACGACAGGATTTGGGGGGATGTGTCTTAAACCAGTTTGATCCCCCACACAAAGCCAGATTAGCTTAACATATGGTCTTGGGGGGGTTGCAGGTGTTAAATGTACTATTTCACCCATTGGTCTGAGATATGGCTGTTTGGAATTGGCTTGTCTCAGAGGCCTTTAAGTACCATGATGTCCGTGGGTTTCCTCCGGGCGCTCCGGTTTCCTCCCACAATCCAAAGACATGCAGGTTAGGTGGATTGGTGATTCTAAATTGGGCTTGGTGTGTGGGTGTGTTTGTGTGTGTCCTGCGGTGGGTTGGCACCCTGCCCGGGATTGGATTCCTGCCTTGTGCCCTGTGTTGGCTGGGATTGGCTCCAGCAGATCCCCGTGACCCTGTGTTCGGATTCAGCGGGTTAGAAAATGGATGGAGGATGGATGGATGTCCTATTGGTTCTAGGAATTGGAGAAAACATCTATCAATGTACTTGCTCAACCACATTCTCTCTCTCTGACCCACATATGATGGAAGAAGCATCTCTCTTGCTAACCTGTGAGGATGAAGACAACACATTGAAGAGCACAGCTCAGCAGCCATATTGAACAGACATGTGGCTGAAAGCTGAGCACCAACGATGCCTTAACTAGAGACATTTTAAGTAACTACAAGTCTGTGTGCCACCTGAGCTACACATCACCATTTGATCAGGTTGTATGGTTGCCAATATTCACATGTACTTTGCATTTTGTTATTATTTATGAATATTATCAGTAATACATTATTTTATGTTTAACTTAACTCCTGCTTGTCTTTTTACTACATCTAATTGCCTGAGGTTATAGATATAGAAGGGAAGGTGGGGATAAGTTATATACAGTGGTAAATCTGTGAGATTAGGTATTCTAAAGCTACATATTAATAATACAATAGGGGAAAGTAGAGCAATATATATTACTCTACCAAGATAAAACAGTTTGAAATAGGAAATTTTAAAAATGTTTGTTTGCAGTGTTATTGCTAGTGATTTGAAAACAATAGTTAATGTAAAAGTAAAGTTAATTGGCTCATATTGAAGTAAAGTATAGTAATTGTCTCTGCTCCGGCATAGCCAATTAGGGGCTGGAAATGTAAGAGCCAATCTTAGAACGTTAAAGTTTTGAGTTAAACTCATATTAATGTTTGCTTAATTTGAACAGAGTATAAATTTCTTCCATTGTCATAGACAATTCTATAGTCTTTTTCCCTATAAGTTCTTCTTACTATAACTGAGAAACACTGTGATAATAGATTGTGTTGTGTTTAGAACAGCTCCTCTGCCTCCCGACTCCGGCTCTCTGAATGGAGTAAGGCAGCCCCTTTTATCCTGCCCCGGATGTGCTCCAGGTGCTTCCTGATGATCTTTCCGGCAGCACTTCCTGGTGTGGTGCAAGTGCTGCCCTTGCACCCGGAAGCACTCTGGGCGTACCTGGAATCTCTTCCGGCACCCCTTCCGCCACACCAGGAAGTGCTGCCGTCCAGGGCTTTCATAATTGTCCGGGCGCCCCCTAGTGGTGGCCATCAGGCCCCAACAGGGATGAGCTTCAAGGCTCAGATCCTGTGGCCCCCATGTAGACCAGGGCGGGCTGCCCTCTCGTGGTCCAGGGCAGGTAGTGTCCCTCTCCTGGTCCTTCCAGGTGTCCGCCACAATACAAAGAGCAACTTTTAGGAAAAAAAGACATACAAATTTTAAGATCTGAATTTAATCCTACCCGCTATATCCTAACTACAGGGTCATGGGGGTCTGCTGGAGCCAATCCCAGCCAACACAGGGCACAAGGCAGGAAACAAACCCTGGGCAGGGCACCAGCCCACTACAGGGCACACACACACTAGGGACAATTTAGGATCGCCAGTCCACCTAACCTGCATGTCTTTGGACGGAAACCCACGGGGAGAACATGCAAACTCCACACAGGGAGGACCCCTAACTGTGAGGCAGCAGCACTACCACTGCGCCACCAAGCCTCCCCTGAATTAAATCACATTCATAAAAAGCATGCCCACAAAAAGCACAAATGAATCTTTATAGGAATCCCATTTGCTAACTTGTTGTAATAACAAGGAGGTCAGAACATTGTTATTTGCTTTGCGTTACAAGTAAAATTATTAAAGGATGAAGGATAGAAGTATGAGAGCTGTAGAAATGATTTGTTTTGAGGGCAAAGAGGGGGGCACATCATTGTTTAAAGGAAGTGTCAGATTTGTCTCAGAAGAACTTGCAATGACTTTAACATGGACGACATGCCACATGTCAGGTCAGTAGATGATAAACTCTCACTACTCCTCAGTTGTCTGAACGGTCGAGTGAACAGCAGTGAATGACGAATTACAAGGTTGTTTCAGAGATGTAATACTGATTCCAGGACATGCTATGCGTTGCGTGTGTAGCACAAACTGTGGGGGATTTTTGGTGGCCATTTCATGTAAAGAACATCAGAATAAAAGCAGGAGTACAGAGTGAAAGTAAACAGACAAACAACATCGACAACTCAGCTGCAAAATGTCCCTGCCAAAAATCCACAGCGAATTAAAACTTAATTCAATTCATTAAAGACTGAATATTGCCATGCCTCTAACCACCGAGCTTCACTCCTGCCTGGAGTTGGAGGGGACTATGCATTCCAGGGTGACTAAATATAAATCAATTTAAAAGTATATCTTCTTCTTCTTCTATCGGCTGCTCTCATTAGGGGTTGCCACAGCGGATCATCTTCTTCCATATCTTTCTGTCCTCGTCATCTTGTACTGTCACACCCATCACCTGCATGTCCTCTCTCACCACATCCATAAACCTCCTCTTAGGCCTTCCTCTTCCTTGGCAGCTCTATCCTTAGTACCCTTCTCTCAGTATACCCAGCATCTACAGATGTCCAAACCAACACAATCTCACCTCTCTGACTTTGTTTCCCAGTTCTCCAAATTGATCAGTCCCACTCATTTAACCACTTACACCTGAACACCAGCAAGACCAAGGAGCTGGTGATGGATTTTAGGAGGCCCAGGCCCCTCATGGACCTCTTGATCATCAGAGGTGACTGTGCAGAGGGTGCAGACCTATAAATATCTGGGAGTGCAGCTGGATGACAAATTGGACTGCACTGCCAATACTGATGCTCTGTGTAAGAAAGGTCAGAGCCGACTATACTTTCTGAGAAGGTTGGCATCCTTCAACATCTGCAGTAAGATGCTGCAGATGTTCTACCAGACGGTTGTGGCGTGTGCCCTCTTCTACACGGTGGTGTGCTGGGGAGGCAGCATAAAGAAGAGGGACGCCTCACACCTGAACAAACTGGTGAGGATGGCAGGCTCTATTGTAGGCACGGAGCTGGACGGTTTGGCATCTGTGGCAGAGCGACGGGCGCTGAGCAGACTCCTGTCAATCGTGGAGAATCCACTGCATCCACTGAACAGGATCATCTCCAGACAGAGGAGCAGCTTCAGTGACAGACTGCTGTCACCATCCTGCTCCACTGACAGACTGAGGAGACCCCACACTATGCGACTCTTCAATTCCACCCCAGGGGAGTAACTGCTAACATTACTCAAAGTTATTGTCTGCTTTTATATGTATTTGTATTACTATTTAATTTAATATTGTTTTTTGTATCAGTATACTGATGCTGGATTATGGGAATTTCCCCTTGGGATTAATAAAGTATCTATCTATCTATCTATCTATCTATCTATCTATCTATCTATCTATCTATCTATCTATCTATCTATCTATCTATCTATCTATCTATCTATCTATCTATCTATTTCTAATCCTGTCCATCCTCGTCACACCCAATGCAAATCTTAATATCTTTAACTCTGCCACCTCCAGCTCTGTCTCCTGTGTCACCGTCACCAGCCCATATACCATAGCTGGTCTCACTACCGTCCTGTAGACCTTCCCTTTCACTCTTGTTGTCACTCCTGTCACTCTTCTCCACCCACTCCACCCTGCCTGCGCTCTCTTCTTCACTTCTCTTCCACACTCCCCATTACTCTGTACTGTTGATCCCAAGTATTTAAACTCCTCCACTTTCGCCAGTTCTTACTCCTTGCATCCTCACCACTCCACTGACCTCCCTCTCATTCACACACATGTATTCTGTCTTGGTGGTCCTACTGACCTTCATTCCTCTCCTCTCCAGAGCAGATCTCCACCTCTCCAGGGTCTCCTCAGCCTGCTCCCTGTTCTCGCTACAGATCACAATGTCATCAGCAAACATCACAGCCAACAGGGACTCCTGTTTAATCTTGCATAAAAAATAAATATAAAATATCTATATATATACAATTCTTTTCACGTTTGAAACGGAAATTACGTATGACCACGGAACATATTATAATACAGGAACTGATCACTTCGTTTGTGGATGTCATTTTCATATCGTCTTTACGAATTGTTATTTGTGTGAGTTATTTTGCGGATATTGAAAAGAAATAAATACAAACAAGCTGATCTATCCCATAGAAGTGCGCCCCGCGTCGCCCTCTCCCACCTCTCTGGACTCCAGCGCTGAGCCGTCCGCCGCCAGGTGCGTTCTGACTGAGAAGTTTTATTTATTCGTCCACGTCACTGTCGCGTAAACTGTCACATTGTAACTTTTTTAAATTGCCACTACTTGATAGTAGAAGAGATGAGGAAATCAGCTTTGCGTCTTTCTACTTTTTAACTGCGCCGCGCTGTAAACAATGTAAAGATAACACCGCCTTCAGCGACGAGGGGTCGTGAGAACAAAGTGGACGCTGGGAGACGTGGAATGTCGGGCTGCTCCACCGGGTCGAGAGCTTCGCAGTTTCGGGCAGCGTCTTCTCCTCTCGCACTGTTTGTGGCACTTGGAGTGCCCCGTCGGCTCCTTGGACAGTGGAAATCTTTACGAATGAGTGTGATCGGTGCAATTGAAGTGTGACTGTCTTTGTAAATTGCGCTGCACGACTACCCACTGCCCCTTAAGGTGAGTTCGCGTCACTAAAACCCCGCGACATTCAAGGTTGCTTTTGTGACGAATTCTTTTAACAACATGTAGGGTTCACATCTAAGAAGATGTACCGACCTCTTCATGTAAAGTATTGGACTTGGGAATTGTTTGGACCTTCTGCCCGTTAAGCACAGAACGGCGGCGTCCACATTCCTCAGAATAATTTTTCTCTTAAATCACAGGCACGTAGTGCAACGTTGTCAGGCAGAAATTTGGAGGATCACATAGAAAATGTAATTTCTATACCGCAGTGGTCGTGTAGCGCCTTTCACAAGGGATCAGCTACCGAGAGACGATCCAAATACATTTAAGCTCCCGTTAGTGCTACTTACCTGTTGTGTTAGAGCGCCTTTAAAATGTACTTTACCTGAAAGCACTCCAGTAGTGCTCAATGTATCTTTACTTCTTACATGTTAATGTTTTACTGTTTAATAATTTATATACTACATTTTTTCCCTCAGGTCATGCCACTTGCAGAAATTCTCAGCAGCATCTTAACATTAGCAAAACCAATGAACTGGTTATTGACTTTTGGCACACCAAAGAGCCTCTACGGTATGTCAGGTCATTATTCAAGAAGTGGACATAGAGGTGGTCCACTCCGACAAATACTTGAGGGTCCACATTAATGACAGGTTGGACTGGTCTCAGAACACAGAGGAACTATATAAGAAAGGGCAGAGCAGGCTATTTTTCCTTAGGAAATTGTGTTTGTTTAATATGGGAAGTGACATTCTTTACATCTTCTACTTCTCTGTGATTTCTGTGTGATCTTCTACACTGTGGTGTGCAGGGCTGGCAACATCACTTCAAGAGAGGCCTGCCAAATCAACAAGGTAATTAAGGCTCGCTTATAGGACACACTCTTGACCCCCTGGAGGTCATAGTGAAGGAGAGAATTAAAACAAAACTGAGTGTCATTATGAACAATGCTGCACATTCTCTTTCTGACTCACTAACACTGAGGACTTTCAGCCAACTTATCATTCAGCAGAAGTGTGTCAAGAAACACTACTGGGGCTCCTTTATACCAACAGCAATATTTCTGCATCATGCCTCATTGTGGCTGTGACAACCAAGTCAGAACGTTTAGTTTTTTTAATTTTATTGCTTTATCGTCACCCCAGTGTGTGTTCAGATAAAAGTTTGTGTATATTTATTTACTTACTTATCTATCTATTTATGTATTTGTTTATTTAAAGAGCATCTGTAAAAAGCCAAATTTCCCCCAGGGGACAAATAAAGTTCTATCTATCTATTTTTAATACTAGTGGAAACAATGCCTTGGATATTTATATATAGCTTTCAATTAGCAATAAAGGTAGCCTTTATGATTTTTGAATTCTTAGATTGTTCATTTTCATTCAGGAACTTTATTACATACACATATTCTCTAAGGGTGGCACGGTGGCGCAGTGGGTAGCGCTGCTGCCTTGCAGTAAGGGGACCTGGGTTCGCTTCCTGGGTCCTCCCTACATGGAGTTTCCTCTGGGTGCTCCGGTTTCCCCCCACAGTCCAAAGACATGCAGGTTAGGTGCATTGGCGATCCTAAATTGTCCCTGGTGTGTGTGTGTGTGACCTGTGGTGGGCTGGTGTCCTGCCTTGTGCCCTGGAATTGGCTCCAGCGGACCCTCGTGACCATGTGTTCAGATATAGTGGCTTGGATGATGGATGGATGGCCATATTCTGAAATCCACTTAATCCAATTCAAGATCCCATGGGGCTAAAGCCCATCCTGACAACACTTGGTACAAGGTAGGAGAGCCCTAGACAAGTGTCAGTCCTGAACAAAAACATATTTAGTATTTATATATATACATTTATTTTTCTCATAATGAGCTATATATTGTCTTTTCACTAAAGTTGCATTCTTCTGATTGTTGATGAAGATATGATAACATTTAATGAAAAAAATAATACATACCTAAAAATGGACACTTTTTTAATGAACAGCATAACCTCACTAAGACCTGTGAAATATACAAGTCACAAAAAAAGATGAACAGCACATAATAAGCCAGTCTATGAGTTTCAATGGAAAGATCGGCTGAGTCACACTGATTTTTTTCTTTTTAATCCTGACAACAGATGTTTGAATATCCAGAAAAGACCAACCTGAACAATGAAGCATTGAAATGAAAAGCTTCAAGCACGACACCTGCTGGCCAATTGTACTTTAGACTGTGACATCAGGTCTGATGAACTTGCATAAAATCAGCTCATCCTGGAGCACAAAGAGAATAAACAGGTGGTTACTAGAAGCCAATTGAAAATTGTTTCAGGAAAGACTATACAAATATGATAAATACAAAAATATGTATCAAAGCCATGATTGTTTTATATAATGCAATCATTTAGTAAACACCTTTGTTTTACATTTACAGTGGTACACTTGAACAATATCATATATTTCTAATCTGTAAAGAAAGACAGTTAAGGGTTACCAGAGATGACACCTAAACTAAAGGCTTTGAGCTCAAGGTAGTATTAACCCTATAAGGAGCAGGCCTACTGTTTACAATAATGTTTCTGTAATCTTCTGATAGATAGATAGATAGATAGATAGATAGATAGATAGATAGATAGATAGATAGATAGATAGATGTGAAAGGCACTATATAATAGATAGATAGATATGAAAGGCACTATAGATAGATATGAAAGGCACTATATAGTAGATAGATAGATATGAAAGGCACTATATAATAGATAGATAGATAGATATGAAAGGCACTATATAATAGATAGATAGATAGTTAGATATGAAAGGCACTATGTAATAAATAGAGAGATAGATAGATATGAAAGGCACTATATAATAGATAGATAGATAGATATGAAAGGCACTATATAATAGATAGATAGATATGAAAGGCACTATATAATAGATAGATAGCACTTTATTAGTAACCTGGAAGAAATGTAGCTTTTACAGAAGCTCAATAGATATGTTATACCAGATAATAGATAATATAATAGATATATTATACCAGACTCCTATCCTCTGTTTCAACACAACCTTTTAGCAGGGCCATCTTAACGCATGGGTACACTGGGCAGTTGCCCCACGAGCATAGGGGCCCCATGCTAATCTATGTATGTTGTGACTCGCTGAGTGGTTGTGTAGGTAGGGGCCACAGTGCATGCTTTGCCCGAGGGCCTATAATGCTGTTAAGAGGGACCTGTCTGTTAGTACAGAAAAAAAAGGTGTTAGGAAATTAAAGTCATAGTAAAAATGCAAATATTTCCAAATGTCTTTTAAATGCAAAAATCACACAGCTGTGCTTTTCTGAATGCAAAATAAAGGAAGAGGAAAAAGGGTCCTTTTGGTAAAATGAGATCAACTAGAGGGAAAATGACTCACTGACTGTTAAACTGTTTTGATCAAAACCTGCTGCCTGCACAGAGACCCCTGGACTGAGTTTTTGAAACACTGACTTGACCACCCAGTCCTCACCCGGATATTTTAGCTGCTCTTACATTAGTTTTGGTACTACAAATTGACTTTTTTGTCAACATTTCCCTCTGTGTAGGGCAAACTCCAACTTAATACTTATTTTATAAACGTAGCTCTGGTAAAAACACCCGAGTGTGACGCTTTAAAAATTCGATTTTTTTCTTCCATTTGCGACGTTTGTTTTAAACTCCAAACGTTGGGTGGATGGCATTTTCATGCGCGACATGGTGCCGCAGTAGCTAGCTACCTCGCAGCTTCTTAGACTTGGTTCAAATCCAAGCCCTGTCTTTAAGTACGTACACTCTGCAGCTGCTCCCAGTGGCTTTTGCTGCCGCTGTTTTGCAGTTCTGCCGTCCACATCCCCAGGACTTAACGAGTGTGATATTAAATGACGGCTCGACGTCCGTGCCAGCGTCTTAAATCTGGCGCTCTGGCTGGCCACGCCCATCCGCATCCCTCTCGCCAACAATTCACTGGAATGACGTGAAGCGACAGCTGCTACAGTTACCGAGTGTGTCGCCAGTCATTTGCTGCAGGAAAATCACGCTTTAGCGATATGGCAAAAGTAAACCCTGGTTCCACCATTGCGATGGCAAACCACTTGTTGGCACCAACTCGACCCTCAAGAGGCACGTTACCACAACTCAGACGACGGATGAGCGCGGCGTCCGGTGCCGGGCTGTCTAGAAATCGGTTGACAGCCGAGGCATTCAACGAGAAACGACTATTATCATCAATGGCAGCGCCCATGGCCGTTAGCCGCTCCTTGAGTTACCGGGACGTCACGGCGTTTTTGGAGCAGGTCGGGGGCGATCCACGGGAAGTCCGTTACTGGCTGGGCCACTTCCAAAAGTGCTCTCGCTCACAGTCGCCGGCCTTCGCAGTCATGGAGGTAAGTCCCGGGCTCCGCGGGGTCAAAGGGATGTACTGAGGCTGGAACTGCAGTGGGGTAAGGACAGCGGGTGTAAAGAGAGAAGGAGCGCCGTCTGGGAACTTTCCAAAACGGGCCAGGGTGCCAAAGGTCGGTCAGCATCGCCGCTGCTATAAATATCGTGATGTGTACAATCTGCAGAAGTCAGGGCGACGGCGAGGAGTTCCTAATTTTGTGATATAAAAGTCTGAATTAAGGTAAGTCGCCCTAAGCCTTCATAAGAAATATACTGATTTACTTTATGAGGTAGAAGTACATAATAATCAAGAATAGTTGCGTCAGATATTTGAAATATTGAAATGTGTTTCATTTTAAATATTTAAAATATTCTCTATTGTAATGGGGGAACTTTGATAGAGGCTTTGTTGAAAGCTAGATCCCTAATAAAGGATCAAAAATAACGTCAAAAATAGTCCAGAATGGTACCACACATACCTATATATGAAATTTGTCATTTTTAAACATCTGGAAGTAGTTGTTAGAGGGCTAGGACCACCGATAAAGAATTAAATATCAAAAATACGATAAAGTTCATGACCAGCACTGTCAAAACGAAATAAAACAACACTCCATATGCCTATATTGTAGAGCCCTATTTTTTTTTTTTTACAAATTTTGTAAAAAGGAGTAACTTTTATCTCTATTATCACACTAAGAGGTGAACCCTGGGGGTCAGTTCATGTAGAATGCACAACTTCAAACGAGGCTGAAGTTGGCTGCTTATTCACAGCTTTGGTAAATCACAGTTGAGTTTAGCCCAGCCCAACATGGAAAACTGGGTCAAATGGATTGGCAAAGTTGGCACACACCCCTATGTAATGAGTAAGATTTACTGTGATATTTAAAGCGGTTAAAAGCATTCGGCCACCCCAGTTTTGACAGTTAGCCCTTTTAATAAAATACATCAGTGGTAATCATACCATTTTTAGATTGTATGGTGAATATGGCCCTCTTCAGAATGTCTCTTTTGTGATAGATAGATAGATAGATAGATACTTTATTAATCCCAAAGGGAAATTTCCATACTCCAGCAGCAGCATACTGATCAAAAACAATATTAAATTAAAGAGTGATAACAATGCAGGTATAACAGACAATAACTTTGTATAATGTTAATGTTTACCCCCCGGGTGGAACTGAAGAGTCGCATAGTGTGGGGTCTCCTCAGTCTGTCAGTGGAGCAGGATGGTGACAGCAGTCTGTGTGTCGCTGAAGCTGCTCCTCTGTCTGGAGATGATCCTGTTCAGTGGACTCTCCATGATTGACAGGAGTCTGCTCAGCGCCCGTCGCTCTGCCATGGATGTCAAACTGTCCAGCTCCGTGCCTACAATAGAGCCTGCCTTCCTCATCAGTTTGTCCAGACGTGAGGCGTCCCTCTTCTTTATGCTGTCTACACCACCGCGTAGAAGAGGGCGCTCGCCACAACCATCTGATAGAACATCTGCAGCATCTTATTGCAGATGTTGAAGGACACCAGCCTTCTAATGAAGTATAGTCGGCTCTGTCCTCTCTTGCACAGAGCATCAGTATTGGCAGTCCAGTCCAGTTTATCATTTAGCTACACTCCCAGGTATTTATAAGTCTGCACCCTCTGCTCACAGTCATCTCTGATGATCACGGGGTCCATGAGGGGCCTGGGCCTCCTAAAATCCACCACCAGTTCCTTGGTTTTGCTGGTGTTCAGGTGTAGGTGGTTTGAGTCGCACCATTTAACAAAGTCCTTGATTAGGTTCCTGTACTCCTCCTCCTGCCCACTCCTGATGCAGCCCACCATAGCAGTGTCGTCAGTGAACTTTTGCACGTGGCAGGACTCGGAGTTGTATTGGAAGTCTGATGTATGTTGGCTGAACAGGACCAGAGAAAGTCCAGTCCCCTGCGGCGCTCCTGTGTTGCTGACCACAATGTCAGACCTGCAGTTCCTGAGACGCACATACTGAGGGCTGTCTGTGAGATAGTCCACAATCCATGGCACCAGATGTGAATCTACTCCCATCTCTGTCAGGTTGTCCCTGAGGAGCAGAGGTTGGATGGTGTTGAAGGTGCTAGAGAAATCCAGAAACATAATTCTTACAGCACCACTGCCTCTGTCTAAGTAGGAGATGGATCGGTGTAGCATATAGATGATGGCATCCTCCGCTGCCACCTTCTCCTGGTATGCGAACTGCAGAGGGTCGAGGGTGTGGCGGATAAGTGGTCTCAGGTGGTGAAGCAGCAGCCGCTCCATTGTCTTCATCAAATGTGACGACAGAGCGACAGGCCGGAAGTCATTCAGCTCACCAGGACATGATACCTTTGGGACTGGGGTGATACAAGATGTTTTCCAAAGCCTCAGGACTCTCCCCTGTTCCAGGCTCAGGTTGAAGATGCGCTGTAGAGGACTCCCCAGCTCCAACGCACAGGCCTTCAGCAATCGTGGCGATACACCATCTGGACCCGCTGCTTTGCTGGCATGAAGTCTCCTCAGCTCTCTGCTCTCCTGGGCTGCTGTAACTGTGGGTGGGGATGTCTCTCCTATGCTGGTATCAGCAGAAGGATGGGTGGAAGGTGCAGTAGTCCAAGGTGAGAGTGGGTTAGGGTGGTCAAACCTGTTAAAGAAGTTGTTCATCTGGTTTGCTCTCTCAAAGTATGGCAGTACTCTGTTTAGGCTATAGATCCATTGCAATTAGTGTTTTACTTTGGTTAAAACAGCAACAAGTGGGAATATTCACTCACTTATAGCACTGTTTAAGAAACTCCTCAACCTAAAGTTCATTTCTTTGGAATCTAGGAGGCAACTGGACCCCCTTAAGGCAACCCCATGGATAGCGTTGCAGTTAAGATTTGAACCCAGCAGTCCTGAGCTAGAAGTTCTAATCCTATTGAATACATGAACATCGGAACAGCTTTTATTTCTGCTTGGCAATGCATGGCTAACCAATACCACTGAGGTCTCGCAAGGTACATCATCAGATTATCCATCCATCCATTATCCAACCCGCTATATCCTAACACAGGGTCACGGGGGTCTGCTGGAGCCAATCCCAGCGAACACAGGGCGGAAGGCAGGAACTCAGGCAGGGCGCCAGCCCACCACAGCATCAACAGATTATCTACATATATTTTAATTTCAGATGGGTGGTGAAACTACCTGCATTCTAAGGCATTTGTCTGTCAAGTGGCAGTTGAATCCATACCAGACTCGCTTTTATCCTGAGAAATATGTAACAGCTTTGCTGTGTCTGTAAAAGGTTAGAATGTTTGCTGTTGCCTCAGTCTGGGCACTTCATCAGTGTTGTTATTGGGATCATCGGGTGTTTCAGGCCTTTCAGCATCATATACCCTCCTCCAGTAACTCCACCGTGGATGGTCAGACCCCAGTATGTGTCCAGGCAGCTAGCTACTTTGTTCCCTTGGGTCTCTATTCCTAAGCCATAGGAATTCTGCTTACTTGGAGTACTTGAATTCAAAGGCTTTGTACAAGCCATCTTCTCATGGGACAACACGACTTGCTTGGTAGATTCAGATACAAGGACTATATCTGGTTGCAGGGTGGTGGCTGTGGAACTTGAGCTGCTGTTTGAGGTCTACCAATAACTGCCAGTCTCTTTGCTGATGCCAAGATTCCTGCAGATAATGATCTCTTGGTGGGATTTGACAAAGTTGATGGCCTTCTTGAAGGGATGACACCACATTACCCCCTCAAGTCCTGTGGTGATTGCTTCAGCGATGGTTTTCAGGACCTGATCGTACCTCCATCGATCCCTTCCCTCTCCAAGTAACTTGTACAGCTGCCAGGATGTGTTCTAAAGTTCCTCGCTTGGAACGCAGTGGGCATGCTGGTGACTCTGCTGTGCCCCAGGTGTGCAGATTTGACGGGCTTGGAAACGCATCGTATACTGCCTGGATGAGAAATCCAATGCGGAGAGAGTCTGCTCTTTCTTCTCAACCACATTCTCCCCATCTAGTCCAAGCTCCCTGCTGCTTCATTCCCACAGCCCCGCACAATCGCCTCTCCTCCACTGTCAAGGCAGTGTATTAAAGATAAACGAGTGACTTTGCATGACATTCTCACAATATTCCAAAGTCGCACAAACATTTACTCAATGAGGACTTTAGGTTGCAGAC
This sequence comes from Polypterus senegalus, assembly GCF_016835505.1. Taxonomy (NCBI): domain Eukaryota; kingdom Metazoa; phylum Chordata; class Cladistia; order Polypteriformes; family Polypteridae; genus Polypterus; species Polypterus senegalus. The sequence continues at coordinate 7,648,336 of NC_053170.1, read as the reverse complement.
AATGTGCTCATATACAGTGGTGTGAAAAACTATTTGCCCCCTTCCTGATTTCTTATTCTTTTGCATGTTTGTCACACAAAATGTTTCTGATCATCAAACACATTTAACCATTAGTCAAATATAACACAAGTAAACACAAAATGCAGTTTTTAAATGATGGTTTTATTATTTAGGGAGAAAAAAAATCCAAACCTACATGGCCCTGTGTGAAAAAGTAATTGCCCCCTTGTTCAAAAATCACCTAACTGTGGTGTATCACACCTGAGTTCAATTTCCGTAGCCACCCCCAGGCCTGATTACTGCCACACCTGTTTCAATCAAGAAATCACTTCAATAGGAGCTGCCTGACACAGAGAAGTAGACCAAAAGCACCTCAAAAGCTAGACATCATGCCAAGATCCAAAGAACTTCAGGAACAAATGAGAACAGAAGTAATTGAGATCTATCAGTCTGGTAAAGGTTATAAAGCCATTTCTAAAGCTTTGGGACTCCAGCGAACCACAGTGAGAGCCATTATCCACAAATGGCAAAAACATGGAACAGTGGTGAACCTTCCCAGGAGTGGCTGGCCGACCAAAATTACCCCAAGAGCGCAGAGACGACTCATCCGAGAGGTCACAAAAGACCCCAGGACAACGTCTAAAGAACTGCAGGCCTCACTTGCCTCAATTAAGGTCAGTGTTCACGACTCCACCATAAGAAAGAGACTGGGCAAAAACGGCCTGCATGGCAGATTTCCAAGACGCAAACCACTGTTAAGCAAAAGAACATTAGGGCTCGTCTCAATTTTGCTAAGAAACATCTCAATGATTGCCAAGACTTTTGGGAAAATACCTTGTGGACTGATGAGACAAAAGTTGAACTTTTGAAAGGCAAATGTCCGTTACATCTGGCGTAAAAGGAACACAGCATTTCAGAAAAAGAACATCATACCAACAGTAAAATATGGTGGTGGTAGTGTGATGGTCTGGGGTTGTTTTGCTGCTTCAGGACCTGGAAGGCTTGCTGTGATAGATGGAACCATGAATTCTACTGTCTACCAAAAATCCTGAAGGAGAATGTCCGGCCATCTGTTCGTCAACTCAAGCTGAAGCGATCTTGGGTGCTGCAACAGGACAATGACCCAAAACACACCAGCAAATCCACCTCTGAATGGCTGAAGAAAAACAAAATGAAGACTTTGGAGTGGCCTAGTCAAAGTCCTGACCTGAATCCAATTGAGATGCTCTGGCATGACCTTAAAAAGGCGCTTCATGCTAGAAAACCCTCAAATAAAGCTGCATTACAACAATTCTGCAAAGATGAGTGGGCCAAAGTTCCTTCAGAGCGCAGTAAAAAACTCATTGCAAGTTATCGCAAACGCTTGAGTGCAGTTATTGCTGCTAAGGGTGGCCCAACCAGTTATTAGGTTCAGGGGGCAATTACTTTTTCACACAGGGCCATGTAGGTTTGGATTTTTTTTTTCTCCCTAAATAATAAAAACCATCATTTAAAAACTGCATTTTGTGTTTACTTGTGTTATATTTGACTAATGGTTAAATGTGTTTGATGATCAGAAACATTTTGTGTGACAAACATGCAAAAGAATAAGAAATCAGGAAGGGGGCAAATAGTTTTTCACACCACTGTAATCATTAAAACTTTGGAGTATTAACCATAATGTTGCCATTTGCCTTTCCAACATTTACTTGGCCACTTTATGGGGGCCACTTTGCCTTTTTGCTCTAGTGTTGTACTTTGTGTAAGAACAACAACAACAACATTTATTTATAAAGCACATTTTCATACAAATAGTGTAGCTGAAAGTGCTTTACATGATGAAGAAAACGAAAAAAGACAAAGTAAGAAATAAAATCGGAGAACACTAATTAACATAGGATAAAAGTAAGGTCTGATAGCCAGGAGAATAAAAATAAAATCTGCAGGGGTTCCAGGCCATGAGACCACCCAGCCCCCTCTAGGCATTCCACCTAACACAAATGATCAGTGTAAGAACTACATTATTAGCAAGAAAAAAATAATACAAATCTTGATGAACACCATCCCAGTAAAAAGACATTATGGAAAATTATTAAAATAATTCTGCATGATCCTTTTTTTTCATCATGGCAAAGCATGTTATACTACTAGCACTCAAATCTTTGAGCAGTATGCCTGTAATGGTTAAAACTTATAATTTTACCAGTATTGCCGGTTCAGTCACCACTACTCGCTGTCCGAGTGACTCTACACGTTTCACTGCTCATGTTGTTGTAATACTGTGCTAATGAGCTGACACTACAATGAACAGATGAATACAGTAGTCTGTTTTTAAGTGGACATTTTCTCTTTTAAAAACTTTTCTTATTAAAAGCAAATAAAATGCTACAAAAAAAAAACATTTGACCTTGCCATGTCTTCAGATAGCTTGCATGTATGAGTAGTGCCAGAATTTAAACATTAGTTTTCTTAATGCAACAGGCAAAATTGCCATTTTCCATTGCTCTCCTCTTAGCCATTTTTTCCTCTCTGCACAGAGTTTCTGTGGCTGAGTGAGTTTTCGGCTATAATAAAGACACATTGGTTTTACTGCTCTGATATAAAATGTACATTTGCTTATTAGGCTTTATCCAAGGCGACTTACAACATTTACAATCCAGTTGGTTCCATTTCTTTTGGCTGTCCAATTGGAACACAGGCAGGTCAAGTGACTTGCTCATAGTCGCACAGTGTCAGTAGCAGGATTTGATGGACTGGTAATGTTCCTATTATTGCTGAATAGTGTATTTAAATAGCGGACATTTCATCACTAAATGCTAATGTATTTAAATAAATACTGAGTAATGGAAATTTGGTGGCTAGTGGTGCTGCCTCACTGTTCTGGGCACCTCTGTTGTAGGTTTCCATCCCACTTTAGAACAATTTGGACAAGAACAGGCCATTTGGTCCAGCAAAGGTCACTAATCAGTCAGTCACTGGACATTTACCTATCCCGCTATATCCTAACACCACATCGGGGTTTTTTGGGATATCTGCTGGAGCAAATCCCAGTCAGCACAGGGCGCAAGGCAGGAACAAACCCACCACAGGACACACACACATACGCCCACACACCAAGCACACACTCGGGACAATTTAGAATCACCAATGCACCTAACCTGCATGTCTTTGGATTGTGGGAGGAAACCGGAGCGCCCGGAGCAAACCTGCAAACTCCACACAGGGAGGACCCGGAAAGCAAACCCAGGTCTCCCAACTGCGAGGCAGCAGCGCTACCCACTGTGCCACCGTGCTGCCCCCATATAAATTCCTTTTGTCATTTTAAAAATTTCAGTCCTGTCACCTTTTAATCTTCATTTGCTTAAACTGAAAGGGTTCAGCAATTCCTTTTGTAATTTAAAAAAACTTAAATTCTGTCACCGTTTGCATTGGGTGCGACGAGGATGGACAGGATTAGAAATGAGGACATTAGAGGGTCAGGTCAAGTTGGACGGTTGGGAGACAAAGTCAGAGAGGCGAGATGGCGTTGGTTTGGACCTGTGGAGAGGAGAGAAGGGTACTAAGGATAGAGCTGCCAGGTAAGAGGAGACGAGGAAGGTCTAAAGAAGGATGATGGATGCGGTGAGAGAGGATATGCAGGTGATGGGGGTGACAGAGCAAGATGACAAGGACAGCAAGAGATGGAAGAAGATGATCCGCTGTGGCGACCCCTAATGGGAGTAGCTGAAAGACAAAGATGAAGAATCCTGTCACCTTTTAATCTTCATTTGCTTAAACGGAAAGGGTTCAGCTCCTTCAGCCTTTCCTATTAACTCCTACCTCTTAGTCCTGGACCTGATCAGCTTAGTCACACTCCTCTGGACTTTTCTCTAGAGCTGCTATGTCATTTTTGTAATGTGGAGTCCAGAACTGCACACAGTACTCCAGGTGAGGTTGTAAACTTTCTTGAGTCGTACTCTACCCAACACGCTGTATGACCTAACATCGTCTTAGAATGGCTTCTGTCCTCTGTCTAGGTGTAGATAGTGACAAGTCTAATGCAACTCCTAGGCTTGTCCCATAAGTTTGTACTTTCATTGTTGATTCAAATATAGAACTTTTTTTTTTTCTTCCTACATTTAATCCTCCTCCCTGCGTGGAGTTTGCATGTTCTCCCCGTGTCTGCGTGGGTTTCCTCCGGGCGCTCCGGTTTCCTCCCACAATCCAAAGACATGCAGGTTAGGTGGATTGGCGATTCTAAATTGGCCTGTGGGTGTGTGCTTGGTGTGTGGGTGTGTGTCCTGCGGTGGGTTGGCACCCTGCCCAGGATTGGTTCCTGCCTTGTGCCCTTTGTTGGCTGGGATTGGCTCCAGCAGACCCCCGTGACCCTGTATTTTCGGATTCAGCGGGTTAGAAAATGGATGGATGAACATTTAATCCTTTACATTTACTTACATTACATGTAATTTGTCCACTCCTATATTTCGTTTTGTTGACGTTCCTCTGTAATCATTCAGCTAATGCTACATTAGCTGCAGTCTTACCTAATTTGGTGTCATCAGCAAACCCGACCAACTTGTTTTTTTATATTTTCATCCAGATCATTTAAATTTATATTAAAAAACAACAGTGGCCCCAGCACTGACCCCAGAGGGGCATTCCATTTAACATCAGCTAATATGAAAAACAGTTCTTTCTGACATAACCTTTTGTTCTCGGTGTTTAAGATAATTTTATACCCATCTGCATGTTGCACCTTGAATTCCCTCTTCTTTTAGTTTAAATACTAGCATGTCATGCGGTTTCTTACCAAAAGCTTTCTGAAAATCAATCCATCCATCCATTATCCAACCTGCTATATCCTAACTTACAGGGTCATGGGGGTCTGCTGGCGCCAGTCCCAGCCAACAGAGGGCGCAAGGCAGGAAACTAACCCTGGGCAGGGTGCCAGCCCACCGCATTGTCATGTGACGTTCAGTCTTATTTTATAACGATTGCTTCCATCAATTTACTCAAGATGCAAGTTGAGCTAAATAGCCTACAGTTAGATCGATTAACCTGATCATTTTTTATATACTGCCATAATGTTTTCTAGCTTCCAGTCCTTATCAGTTTCCTCAGTGTTCAGTATTTTGCGAAAAACGTCAATGGTATGTATGCAGTAACATACTGTTCGATTTCAGCCTATTTAATCTAAGCAGCACTTCTCCCTCTACATTTTCCAAATCACTAAGTACTTCTTGGGTAGTCCCTGTTAAAAGTGTCTGTTGGTAATCCTAAATTGGCCCTGTGTGGGTATGTGCAGGTTCATGAGTGGGCCCTGTGATCACCTGATACCCCACCCAGGGTTGGTGGTGACTCCCAGCAATCCTGAATGGGATGAAGCAGTTTTGAGAATGTTTTACTACAAAGTAATGCATATTGGCCTGGTGGCTGGTGCTGGTTGTTCAGTATTTTGCACATTGATTTTCATAAACACTTTATATAGTGATTTTTATGAACATTTGCAGATCAGAGAAACTCTGAATCAAGCAGTGAGCAAAAGGTAGGGATTCCATTTGTGGCTTTTTAATGGTACCCTGCATGTGGATGGATCTTACAAGGGACCAGGGTTTAGGTCTGGTATATGTGCCTGTCTTGTGATGGATTAGCATCCTGTGAAGAACTGGCTTCTGTTTTATGATGGCAGCTGCCTGGGATGTTCCTTAGTTCCTCACAACTGTGCAACAGAAAAGGCAGCACTAAGAACGGATGGATGATGTAATACATCTGAATTTATTTACTGGATATCATTTCTCTCTTCCTGCAAAATATCAAATTGTTTCTAAGTGGAAATTCTGGTATAATACAGATACCCAGCTCTATATCTCTACAAAGCCCAACTCTGTCCGTCCTCCTTCCTGCCTCAATGACTGTCTATTTGAGGTTTTCTTCTAATTTCCTCCAGCTCTGTAGCCATAAGACAGATGTTCTCCTCATTGGCTCCAAGTCTGCTGTATCAAAATGTAATAATTTTTCACTTAATATTAATAGTACATCAGTCTATTCCTCCCCTCAGGTTAAAGGTTTGGGGGTTATCTTTGATAGTACTCTGTCTTTTGAATCCCATATCAATAATGTTACATGGTCATCTTTTTTTCGTCTGTGACCCTTCCTCACACTAAATAGCACCGCCATTCTTACTCGGGCATTGGTCACGTCCCGCATTGATTATCGTAATTCTGTTCTCTTTGGTCTCCCACATAAGCTTCTCCATAAACTCCAGCTGGTTCTGAATTCAGCTACCCGTATTATACCTCAGACCACTTCCGTGCAACACATCACCCCATCTCCTAAACAGCTTCATTGGCTTCTGTAAAATTTCACATTTATTTTAAAATTCTTCTACTTACCTTCGAAGCCCTTCATAACCTGGGCTCCATTATACCTCCCTGACCTCATACGTGTTTATACACCTAACTGCACTCTTAGGTCCTCCACTTCTGGTCTTTTCATCACCAAAACACACCTGATCACCTTGGGCTCCTGGACATTTAGTCGTAGTGCTCCTCGTCCCTGGAACATTCAGGATGCTGATCCCTTACCTATTTTCAGATCTCATTTTAAGACTTATCTGTTTAGATTAGTTTACACTACGTGACCTTAGGCTGTATTCTTATTACTGTATTTTCAGTTCCATAGACACAGATATATGTACTGTATATGTGTGTATTATCGTTGTATTTCCCTCTACTTGCCCTTTACCTGTTTCCTCAAGGGTAAGTGTTCTCGTCCAGTTTGTTATCGGGTTGGACTACTGTTGCATTTTAAGATGAACACACACATACAGTGCATCCGGAAAGTATTCACAGCGCATCACTTTTTCCACATTTTGTTATGTTACAGCCTTATTCAAAAATGGATTAAATTCATTTTTTTCCCCAGAATTCTACACACAACACCCCATAATGACAACGTGAGAAAAGTTTACTTGAGGTTTTTGCAAATTTATAAAAAATAAAAAAACTGACAAATCACATGTCCATAAGTATTCACAGCCTTTGCTCAATACTTTGTCGATGCACCTTTGGCAGCAATTCCAGCCTCAAGTCTTTTTGAATGTGATGCCACTAGCTTGGCACACCTATCCTTGGCCAGTTCCGCCCATTCCTCTTTGCAGCACCTCTCAAGCTCCATCAGGTTGGATGGGAAGCGTCGGTGCACAGCCATTTTAAGATCTCTCCAGAGATGTTCAATCGGATTCAAGTCTGGCTCTGCTCTGGCTGGGCCACTCAAGGACATTCACAGAGTTGTCCTGAAGCCACTCCTTTGATATCTTGGCTGTGTGCTTAGGGTCGTTGTCCTGCTGAAAGATGAACCGTCGCCCCAGTCTGAGGCCAAGAGCGCTCTGGAGCAGGTTTTCATCCAGGATGTCTCTGTACATTGCTGCAGTCATCTTTCCCTTTATCCTGACTAGTCTCCCAGTTCATGCCCCCCACAGCATGATGCTGCCACCACCATGCTTCACTGTAGGGATGGTATTGGCCTGGTGATGAGCGGTGCCTGGTTTCCTCCAAACGTGACGCCTGGCATTCACACCAAAGAGTTCAATCTTTGTCTCATCAGACCAGAGAATTTTGTTTCTCATGGTCTGAGAGTCCTTCAGGTGCCTTTTGGAAAACTCCAGGCAGGCTGACATGTGCCTTTTACTAAGGAGTGGCTTCCGTCTGGCCACTCTACCATACAGGCCTGATTGGTGGATTGCTGCAGAGATGGTTGTCCTTCTTGAAGGTTCTCCTCTCTCCACAGAGGACCTCTGGAGCTCTGACAGAGTGACCATCTGGTTCTTGGTCACCTCCCTGACTAAGGCTCTTCTCTCCCAATCGCTCAGTTTAGATGGCCGGCCAGCTCTAGGAAGAGTTCTGGTGGTTTCGAACTTCTTCCACTTACGGATGATGGAGGCCACTGTGCTCATTGGGACCTTCAAAGCAGCAGACATTTTTCTGTAACCTTCCCCAGATTTTTGCATTGAGACAATCCTGTCTCGGAGGTCTACAGACAATTTCTTTGACTTCATGCTTGGTTTGTGCTCTGACATGAACTGTCAACTGTGGGACCTTCTATAGACAGGTGTGTGCCTTTCCAAATCATGTCCCATCAACTGAATTGACCACAGGTGGACTCCAATTAAACATCTCAAGGATGATCAGGGGAAACAGGAGGGACCTGAGCTCAATTTGGAGCTTCATGGCAAAGGCTGTGAATACTTATGTACATGTGATCTCTCAGTTTTTATTTTTAATAAATTTGCAAAAATCTCAAGTAAACTTTTTTCACGTTGTCATTATGGGGTGTTGTGTGTAGAATTCTGAGGGAAAAAAATGAATTTAATCCATTTTGGAATAAGGCTGTGACAGAACAAAATGTGGAAAAAGTGATGCGCTGTGAATACTTTCCGGATGCACTGTAAATAGCTATACGCTTACACACTGACCCTAACCACAACAGTGTCCCATGAACAACACACACACACTGATTAACTTCTAGCACTTTAAGCCACGCAAGTCCTTTAGGGATAACACAGCCTGTCACTCAGCACTTCAAGAGACTTACTTATTATCGGCACAAACAACATACAATGTTTTAAATAGACCTCAGGCCTAAATATTACTTTTGGTCTCCAAGAAAATATTAAAACATACAAAGACTCAGTATCCTTGACTACAGGCCATTTATCAGCCAAGAATACCTTCTTCTCATACTGTCCCTAACTATTGAGTGGCACCCTCACTCTCAGCCTTAAAACCCCGCAGCACAGAGCCAATGGCAAAATCTCCAGCTGCTCTAGGTGCTCTTAGAAATCTACCTTATTAATTCAATCACTCTAGACATTAAGACAAAGCATAAAAAGTTAAAAGCAGCATGGTATTTATTACAAGAATAATAATAATACCACTGGAACAAAGAATAGTAGAAAATAGGTACTGATAGGAAAGTCTAAATATATATAGTCTTTAGAAAAAGTTACAGATGTCAAGGATGAATGTCCCAGGGAGGCGTTTGATTTAGCAATCGATGTTCATGAGATCCTTCTGGCGACCAGTGCCATCTTCGTCCGTTCCTCTTCTTCTTTGCTTCTCTTCTGACGTTGCTTTCAAAATAAGGCATATTTATTATAAAGTTTCATGCCGTGGTTTCACAACACATGAATGTTCCATGCACCTGATTGGCTGGCTGTCAATATCATGGATGAATTTTGCAGCCCAGATAATAAAGTTGTTTGATATTACCTCAGTCTTCCTTTCCCAGGCTGTAAACTAATTTGTTATCCCAGATGTCCATCCATAAAGTAATCAATAGCCTGAGGTGTTAGCTCAGTCTTCCTTTCCCAGGCTGTAAAGTAATTGAGCCACCAGAATGTCTTCCTTTCAATGTTGAAACAGCTATTTTAAAAGTGAGTAGTAAGAGAAGAATTACCTGCTTTGATTTTAGTTCATCTGTTGTCTTGTCTCGATCAAAATATAATGGAAACCAAAATGTACAGATTATATACACCATAACAATGTGTATGTGTACATGCATGGTGTGAATTAGGATGCTGTATAGTGTCTGACCCAGGACAGACTCAGACAGAGGTACGTGTAAAAACACAAGAAGACTTTATTTTTCGTCAGCTGGAGGGCACGTCTTCCCCGTGAACCCCCAGCCACAACACCGTCCCAAAAGCACTTCAAATCAATCACAACACTCCCGTTTGGCACCACCACTCCTCCCTGGCAACCTCGTCCTCTTCCTCCCAGTTCTGGCCCAGAGTGGTGGTTGCTGGCCCTTTTTATAGCCCACCCGGAAGTGCTCCAGATGCTTGATCACCTGTTTCTGATTGTACTTCCAGGCGGGGCTGTAGAGTTGTCCAGGCCGGCTCAGGGACCCATGCAGCACCCCCTGGCGTCCACCCCAAATCCTAACAGGGCTGTGGAGAACTCCATCTCCCATGGAGCCCTGCGGGAAACTGAGGCACCATCGTCAGCCAGGGAGGCTGCCGCCAAGTGTCCCGGGAGAGGTACTGAGATGCCCCTGGTTGCTCCCCCAGAACATATGTAGAAGGTGCGTCCTGGCCGGGCCCGCCACAATGGTTATTTTGGTTTAATGATTTTATTATCTGTACAGTGTCCTTGGGTGTTTAGAAAGGTGCCTTGAAATAAAATGTATTATTATTATTATCTGTACTCCTATGTTAAGGTATGTCTTGTTAAAATAAAGTGCTGGCTATCAGTTGGTTAGAAGAAGGTTTGGAGCACACACTGATACAGCACATTGCTGCACCCACCGCATGACAAACCAACTGAGGATTCCAGATTAGGACCCGAGATGCAGCCAGCTGGTGGTTAGTGCCTACTCTGTTCTTTAGGTCAAATTCTTTGATCTTTAGGATGCCAGTTTGAGACTGAATAGGAGATAGCATGTGTCAAGACAGATGGAGCAAAGGATTTGGGGGGCAAAGTTATTATCATTTTGGAACACAGACTGTATCAAAACCAGGGAGCATTTTACCAAGGAAGTGATCGGGCCTGGTCCCATTGCCCTCAGCTTCTGTGTTCAGCTTTGCTGAGTTGCAGTTTTGTCAGCTGGCTGCTCTGTGCTGTCATTGCTGTGTCTGCACTTCGGCACAAGCCTCAGACTAAATTGCTTTGCTGTCTGTGGCAAAGGTCAGCTGCACAGTCACGGAGCGGTCAGCTAGGCAGAAGCTGGCTTTACGCCACATGGAGGGAGACAGAATACACTTTTAGTGACTCCTCTGTCTCTTTGGTCCTAAAGGTAATAGTAAGTTGGGGGATATGGGGGGGGGGTGGGGGGCACATTCTAGTGAAATAGTTAAGCAGAAAAGGTCTGCTTATGATAATCTATTTTTTCATTGTATCAATTTAATTTATTCCAATTGTGCACTTCACCTTTTGAACCCACTGCATTATACGCTAATTGCAATTGTAGCACGAAAATATGAGATGCAAACATAAATGCTCAACCTAATGCTGAATCACGGACATAGAAATATCCTGCAGTATAAATAAAAGTATAATTCTGCTTTTGACATTTTAATTCCCATAATTTGTTTTCCTACTTTTTATTTGTATTCCAATCAAATCTAGTTTCTGCACGAACATCTGAACACAAACTGGTTAAGTAAGGTAAAGTGTTTCTTATAAAATTTGATCTTTGCCAATTAATCTTCTAGATCAAATCAGATTTAGGCACACTCTTAATTCTGTTATTTCTTAGTTGTTATAAATGAAAATAAAATGTATTGCAGCTGTAAATTTCACATCAGATTTTGCTTTCAAACAACATTAACTTTCTTATATGATAGCAGATCATCTGACAAAAGAGAACCAGGCTGTTGTGCGCACAACTTGTGCTTTCCCTGTTAGCTTTGACGTTGGCAAAGTACTTTCCCCATTGGTGCCCTTTTAGATGACTAATTATACTTGTATTATAATTATTTTTTATTCCATTTAACAGCAACAGCAACATTTATTTATATAGCACATTTTCATACAAACAGTAGCTCAAAGTGCTTTACATAATAAAGAATAGAAAAATAAAAGACACAATAAGAAAACAAAATAAATCAACATTAATTAACATCGAATAAGAGTAAGGTCCAATGGCCAGGGGGGACAGAAAAAACAAAACAACTCCAGATGGCTGGAGAAAAAATACAATCTGTAGGGATTCCAGACCATGAGACCCCCTGACCAGTCCCCTCTGGGCATTCTACCTAACATAAATGAAACAGTCCTCTTTGGATTTAGGATTCTCACGGAAGGGCTTGATGATGATGATGGTCACGTAGAGTTCTGGCTTTTAATCCATCCATCTTTGTTGGAGCATCATGAAGCTTTGAGTAGGTGGAGGTGACACAGGCCACCACCACAAAGAAACCGGAAAAAGAAACAGAAAAGAGAGTTGGGGTCAGTACGGATTTTAGAGCCACCATGGGTAGTTATTATAAGGAAATTGAACATATAGAGTATCAGGATTAAGTTAAATTAAATTAAATTGAAGTTATAGAAAGGCCATGTTAAAGTAATGTGTTGTCAGCAGTGTGTTAAACTGCTCTACTGTATCAGCCTGGTGAATTCCTATTGGCAGGCTATTCCAGATTTTAGGTGCATAGCAGCAGAAGGCCGCCTGCCCGCCTCACCACTTCTTTTAAGTTTTGTTATGGAATTCTAAGGAGACACTCATTTGAGGATCTGAGGTTACGATTTGGAATATAAGGTGTCAGACATTCCGATATATAAGATGGAGCAGATTATTTAAGGCTTTATAAACCATAAGCAGAATTTTAAAGTCAATCCTGAATGACACAGGTAACCAGTGTAGTGACGCTAAGACTGGTGTGATGTGTTCTGATTTTCTTTTCCTAGTTAGGATTCTAGCAGCTCCATTCTGCACTCGTTGCAAACGATTTATGTCTTTTTTGGGTAGTCCTGAGAGGAGTGCGTTACAGTAATCTAGTCGACTGAAAACAAACGCGTGAACTAATTTCTCAGCATCTTTCAGTGATATAAGAGGTCTAACTTTACTTATGTTTCTTAAGTGAAAAAATGCTGTCCTAGTGATCTGATGAATATGTGATTTAAAATTCAGATTACAGTCAACAATCACCCCTAAGCTTTTTACCTCCGTCTTGACTTTTAATCCTAATGTATCCAGTTTATTTCTAATAGCCTCATTGTATCCATTATTGCTAATCACTAAGATTTCAGTTTTCTCTTTATTTAACTTGAGAAAGTTACTATTCATCCATTCTGAGATACTAGTCAGACATTCTGTTAGTGAATCAATAAAATTGGGGTCATCAAAGTCCTGACCTGAATCCAATTGAGATGCTATGGCATGACCTTAAAAAGGCGCTTCATGCTAGAAAACCCTCAAATAAAGCTGAATTACAACAATTCTGCAAAGATGAGTGGGCCAGAATTCCTCCAGAGTGCTGTAAAAGACTCATTGCAAGTTATCGCAAACGCTTGATTGCAGTTATTGCTGCTAAGGGTGGCCCAACCAGTTATTAGGTTCAGGGGGCAATTACTTTTTCACACAGGGCCATGTAGGTTTGGATTTTTTTCTCCCTAAATAATAAAACCATCATTTAAAAACTGCATTTTGTGTTTACTTGTGTTATATTTGACTAATGGTTAAATGTGTTTGATGATCAGAAACATTTTGTGTGACAAACATGCAAAAGAATAAGAAATCAGGAAGGGGGCAAATAGTTTTTCACACCACTGTATGATAGACTAACATTTAAAAAAAATATTTTGAATGCAACGCGACCTAGCTGCACTACCTTTGTGATCTACTAGTTGATCGCGAACGACATAATGGGCACCCCTGGGCTATAGGAAGCTGTTTTGGAGAAGTGCTAACGACATATGTTGTTAAGTATGTGCTCAAGGTATCCAAAAGTGTTAATCAACAACAACAACAACATCATTTATTTCTATAGCACATTTTCATGCTTTACATGATGGAGAAAGAGTAAAAGACAAAGTAAGAATTAAAATGAGACAAAACTCATTAACATAGAATAAAAATAAGGTCCGATGTCCAGGGAGGACAAAAAAACACTCCAGACGGCTGGAGAAAAAATAAAAACCTGCAGGGGTTCAGAGGTCAAGAGATCACCCAGCCCCCTCTAGGTATTCTAAATAACATAAATGATCCGTCCTCATTATTAGTGTTGTCATGGAAGGACTTGATGATGATGGTCATGTGGACTTCTGGCCTTTAATCCATCAATGTAGGGACATCACGATGCTTTGATTAGAACATTAGAACCCTCTTGACGAGAACAGGCCATTCAGCCCAACAAAACTCGCCAGTCCTATCCACTTATTTCCTCCAAGAAAACATCAAGTCGAGTTTTGAAAGTCCCTAACATCTTACTGTCTACCACACTACTTGGTCGCTTATTCCAAGTGTCTATCGTTCTTTGTGTAAAGAAAAATTTCCTAATGTTTGTGTGAAATTTACCCTTAACAAGTTTCCAACTGTGTCCCCGTGTTCTTGATGAACTAATTTTAAAATACAAGTCTTGATCCACTGCACTAATTCCCTTCATAATTTTAAACACTTCAATCATGTCGCCTCTTAATCTTCTTTTGCTTAAACTGTAAAGGCTCAGCTCATTTAATTTTTCCTCATAATTCAACCCCTGTAGACCTGGAATCAACCTAGTCGCTCTTCTCTGGACCTTCTCTTGTGCTGTTATGTCCAAAACTGCCCACAGGACTCCAGGTGAGGCCTCACCAGTGCATTATAAAGCTTGAGCAGAACCTCCTGTGACTTGCACTCCACACGTCAAGGCGCTATATAACCTGACATTCTGTTAGCCTTCTTAATGGCTTCTGAACACTGTTGGGAAGTTGATAGCTTAGAGTCCACTATGACTCCTAAATCCTTCTCATAAGGTGGACTCTCGATTTTCCGACCGCCCATTGTGTATTCAAACCTAATATTTTTACTTCCTATGTGTAATTCTTTACATTTACTGACATTAAATTTCATCTGCCACAAATCTGCCCAAGCCTGTATGCTATCCAAGTCCTTCTGTGATGATATAACGGATTCCAAATTATCTGCCATTCCACCTGTCTTGGTATCATCTGCAAACTTAACCAGCTTGTTACTTATATTCCTATCTAAATCATTTATATATATTAAAATATTAGGTGGTGATGGCGCAGGTCGCCACCACAGAAAACCGGGAAAAGAAACAGAAGAGAGAGTAGGGGTGAGTATGGATTTTGGAGCCACCATGAATAGTTATGATAATTAATTGAGTATACAGAGCATCAGGATTAAACTAAAATGAAGTTATGAGAAAGCCATGTTAAAGTAACGTGTTTTCAGCAGTTTTTTTTAAAGTGCTCCACTGTATTAGCCTGGCAAATTCCTATTGGCAGGCTATTCTAGATTTTAGGTGCATGCAAGGAGAAATCCTGCTCAGGAAGGCCTATTGAAAAGGAGATTCTTTTTTTTGGTAATTTGGTGTTACTTTTTGTTTTAAAACTCCCTTGTGTTCTTTAAATCCTCACTTTGCAGTTTTGACTTACTCAGCCTTAATTTGGTTTTGGAGATGGCTCAAGAGTGATCCCATCCTCGTTTAATGTATGTAATGTATTTTGTACTCAACTGTTGTTTGTATTATACAGGGAGATTCACGCGAAAGAGGCCTGGAATATTCTGTAATAACTCTCGCTAGGATGAAGAAATCTGAATGAAACAAGGTGCAACGTGCTCCTCAGTATATGGAGCTTCGAACGAGCTGGGATGCCCGTGCATCGGAGTGATGAGGTAGGTGCCAGATAGCCATCGTGATGTTTAACCTCAGTTTGCAAATTCTGGGTGTCCACCGTCTGTACCCCTTCACTCAGTCATTCAACTGCTCTTCAGGATGGTGGTGTACACTATTGAGAAGCACGTCTTCATGGTGTGAACCTATTGGGTCACCAATTCGTTTAAGTGATGTTAGAATCAACTGGATGACTGTGAGTTAACGGAAAGTTACTTCCCGCAAGATGGAGCAACGTGTCACACATCGGCAAGTAGCATGGCCAAAATGGAGTCCTTCTTCAGCAACAGGGTCATTTCAAAGGGGCTTTGGCCACCACAGTCGCCGGATCGGACACCACAAGACTTTGGGGTCTGCTCACAGGAAAAGTCTATAGGAACAAGCCTCGCACTGTGGAAGATCTGAAGGGAAGCGTCCAACGTGAAATTGCTGCCATTCTCCCCCGAGATGCTTACCAATACGTTTAGGAACTTGGAGCGCCACGTTAAAATGCGTCTGGCAGAAAACGGAAACCACTTCCAGCATCACATCTAATGCGATTACACATCGATTACACATACGTCAAGGTATATAATGGATTTTTTTGTTTCAGATTGCTTCATCCTAACTGGAGTTACAAGAGCATATTTGGGGCTTCTTTCGAGTGAATCTCCTTGTACCCCTGCTACTAGTTTGTGGGAGATCTGCAAATAACAATTTCATTTTACACATGACAACTAATATGGAATAAATCTTAAACTATATAAATGGTTAATATGTGCATTTGCAGTATAATACATTATGGATAATACATCTTTGCCCTTACAGGTGGAAGAGGAGGTCTTCCAGGACAAGGACATGGTACACAGGCTTGCATTTGGCCTCTCATTCCTGCAGCGCATGGACATGAAGCCTGTTGTCGTGTTAGGACTAACACAGGATTTGGAAGAAGAAAGTCAAATATCACACAATGGCAGGTCCCGTCTCATCCAAATCTGCCAGGTGTTGACGGAGGCGCTCCTGAAAAACTCTGCTACTGTTCTGCCCTTCTTTAGTGGAGCACCTTTATTCAAAGTTGGTTTGATGCC
Source organism: Polypterus senegalus (assembly GCF_016835505.1). Classification (NCBI taxonomy): domain Eukaryota; kingdom Metazoa; phylum Chordata; class Cladistia; order Polypteriformes; family Polypteridae; genus Polypterus; species Polypterus senegalus. The sequence continues at coordinate 7,631,974 of NC_053170.1, read as the reverse complement.
TTCCAATACAAATGGCAGGTGGGTAGTGTTACTCTGTGATAATACTAATAACCATTACGTTTCAGAAAACAAACAAAGTTACCACATTTTTCAAACCCCTTGTGCATTAAAATTATCAGTGTTTAAACTAAATTGTCCTCCTTTCTAGAAAGAAAGTGTACATGTTTTGCCAATCTTGGTTAATGATTTTAAGGACAGTGTAAGCTCCTTGTTTTAAGTCTTGGTTTTAAGACAACATTGACCCGTTGCATTTATTCCAGCCTCTTGATGTGTATCCATCTATCCACAATAACTGCCACTTATACTAAAATAAATATCCACACTCAAATAATATGGATATTATACAACAGAGAGTAGATGTGTTTAATTATAAATCTCTCTATTATAAAAGGAAATCTTGAGATGAGACGAGACTATTTCCAAGAGATTTTTTCAAGTCTCGCCCTTATCTCCACCTTTTCCGGTTCACGGCCATTGCACACGGTCCTCTCACCTCTCATTCATGTGAATGCTTTTGACAGACACAGTTCCTGCTCTCGCGACGCTTATAAATTTTTATGTTTTCCTCACTTTATGTTCCCAATTAAAGAAGACACATTATGTCCAAATCTTATTGAAGAATTTCATCTCAAAGGGTTATCTTATCAACAGAAGAAATGACTACACAGGCAATCCTAGCACCGAGAAACGATGAAGTCAAATGAATTAATGCGAAAATTGTTCATCGGTTACATGGCAAATTGGTTAAATGCGTATCAATAGACTACACTGAAACAGTTGGTGGTGATGGTGCGGCAGATGAAAACATCAACCAGGCCCACCACCGGGGGGGACAAATGGGACTTTTATGCTGATGTTGTGCGCATAGATATATATTTGGACAATTATTCAAGTTACATGTAATAGAAAAGTTAAATCATTTAGCTTACAACAATACAAGTGAGTGTTTTAATAGCCGCACGCTCCACGCAAGTAGAGTCGAAGAAGAGTAGAGTAGAGTAGAGTCAAAGGGGGCCGGCAGCGGCACGCTTCTCGAAGACAAAGGAGAGGCGACACCGACGTCCTTGAGCTTGACGTTGAGTAGTATGTTTGTTGTACAGGGTACGTGGATAATGGATTGACTTCGTCGCTGTAATTGAATACTTCCGTTTCTCACACACAGGTGCTGTTCTGTCTCAGACAACAGCGATATTGTTGTGCACTATCGTGGATGTTGACGTGTATGGTGTAGCAGAAGTCCGTCTCCGTAGTTTGATGTTGGGTGTTTATTGTTGCTTTTAAATCGGTGACGAGTGTGCGTTGGTTTTGTGTGTATCACTAAAGATTCTGGATCACCCGGATTTTTTGAAAACTTTGAAGTTTGATACAGCAAGTTAACATACCGATTGTACACCATGTAGATAACCCTAACAGTTAGTATATATTAAAATGTTCAGATGTTACTCCTATTCATTGCATTGGTATAATTGTACCGTTACACATTAGATAATACAGAGGCCTATCTCATTAATGTATTGTTTCAATTCCGCTACGAGCTTCCGTTAGCACTGGCTTTCTTTCTCGCAGTCAAACTTTGATGTACAAGAAGGCTTAACTCATCAAGTATGGTATTCATAAATGCAGCATTGTCACTGACGGATAAACTACATTTCAATCATTTTGTATACGCATTTGAAGGTCTTGGCATGTGGGGAACCGGGGGAAGGCAGAGGGGCCCACACGTACCCAGTTGTCTGGGGCCCAAATATTTCTGGTGGCGGGCCTGCATCAACTTACAATATCATGAAGGATATCTACAACCATTCCCTCCATACAGTCTTCCACCGCCTGAATTACTGTTGAAAAAAGGATGTATTAAAGAAAGGTAATGCAGTACATCTCCGCGGAGAACATTAGACAACAAAGGAGATCATGATATGCCATTCGTATTGAAACGTTAACAGTTGCCCGTTAGAACAGCATCTGCAAAGACAATTAACAAATCACAGAGACAAACATTCGAAAAAGTCATTTTATTTATTAGAGAGAAAGAAACGATATTCACTCATGAGCAGTTTATACGTTGCGTTGTCACGATGTAAGTTCAAACACAGAATCAAAATTCAATGCGATATTGATGAAAATTTAATTCAAAAAATAGTTTTATGGTAAAAGTGTAAGTTTAAAAAGTATTTGCATGTTAATTTCAAAGCCAAACAGAACGAAATCATATAACGTAATGTACAAATGTAACCATTAGTTTCACAAGAGAAAAAGCCATAATCTCGACAAAGCATTTGTTGACAAGTCTGATTTGAAAAATGCATCATAAATGCAGCTTTAAACTGGTTTAAGTGATCCTTAATCATCTTGATATATACTAATACTAGGGGGCTTTTCCCCCTGCTTGGTTCGCTTGCCAACCCCTCCCTCCCCACCAGTGCTATGCGCCATTTTGAAGAGGGGGGTTGAATGCACCCAAAGGAGATGCTGCCGCTCCTCCGAAACCCCTCAAACAAACAAATCAATCCGCTGCTGGCTTCCTGCTGCTGCCTTTCCATGTGTTCTGCATTTCATTCGCCTACCCCTTCAAACCCCAAATCCGTTGTGAAGAGAAAGGGGGGCTGAATGCACCCCAAGGAGACGTGGTCGCTCCTCCGAAACCCCTGTTGAATGGTGATACAATGGGAAACAAATAACAGTCATTTTTTTTTACTTCCTCTTTGCTCCATCAGCTGCTGGCTTGCTGATGCTGCTACCGAGCTGCGTGATCTGCGGAGCTTCGAACGTTTATAAGCCTGTACAGCACCTGAATATTCAATCTCTTTTCGCTGTTCAGTTATTTCACCGAGTAATATTTTCCGTTTGTTTACTCTCATTTTTTTGAGACTGTCGAATTTTCCTACTTCCATTTTCTCTAACCTGCTCATCATGTGTATCACGGGACTTGCTTCCAAAGGTTGAAAGTATGATGTTTCTTCTCCGTCTCGTGGCATGTGAAAGTTTCTCTCTGTCTCTCTTGAAAAGATCTTTGTTCAAAAGATTTCTCTTCCAAAGATCACGTCTCGTCGCAAGATTTTTTTTTATAATAGAGAGAAATCTCCCACTACTAATATAATGTTTGGACTCCAACCTAGCTGAAAAAGTCCATGAATAAATATGGTCAAGCAGGAATAAACTTGTTATGTGCTTGGAGTGTGATATGTCAAGAAGTCTGTGTTCATTATGTTATTGTCTTTTCTCCTGGAGTATAAAGTCACCCCCTCTGGCCATAGATATTATAATATTTAAATAGAATTTTATATTTGCATTCATTAAAACTACTTTGACATATTGTATGTGTTGTGATGTAAGATTTTGCATATAACTTGCTAAATGTTTTGTATGTCTTCATAATTTAGGCAAAGCAATGTAATTTAGTATACTTTGGCGAGAGGCATTCGTGTTTGCCCCCCCTTTTACGACTGAGTCTATTTGAAATTTTACGACAGGATTTGGGAGATGTGTCTTAAACCAGTTTGGCGAGTGTTTCTTTGCTAAAGTCTTTCTCTCGTCCCTCACACAAAGCCAGGTTAGTTTAACATATGGTCTCTGGGGTTGCAGGTGTTAAGATGTACTATTTCCCCCCATTGGTCTGAGATATGGCTGTTTGGAATTGGCTTGTCTCAGAGGCCTTTAAGTACCATGATGTCCTATTGGCTGTAGGGGTTGGACAGAAAACCTATAAAGTTGCTTGCTCAACCACATTCTCTCTCTCTTACTAACATCTGAAAGAAGCATCTCTCTTGCTAACCTGTGATGATGTAGAAGTATCTTTCTCTTGCTAACAACTGAAGAAGACCATCTCACCATGAACTGAAGACAACACAATGAAGAGCACAGCTTTAGCCATTTTGAACAGACATGTGGCTAAAAGCTGAGCACCAATGATGCCTTAACTAGAGACATTTTAAGTAACTACAAGTCTGTGTGCCACCTGAATTACACATCACAATTTTAACAGGTTGTATGGTTGCCAATATTCAAATGTACTTTGCATTTTGTTATTATTTATGAATATTATCAGTAATACATTATTTTATGTGTAACTTAACTCCTGCTTGTCTTTTACTACATCTAATTGCCTGAGGTTATAGATATAGAAGGGAAGGTGGGGTTAAGGTATTATATACAATAATACCTTATAAACAGTGGTAAGTCTGTGAGATTAGGCATTCTAAGGCTACATATTAATAATACAATAGGAGAAAGTAGAGCAAAATATATTACTCTACCAAGATAAAACAGCATACCATAAAAAATATGTTTATCAGTTTTATGCCCTGCGGGTATAGTAGGTTTCCCTGATGCCTAAAGTGTTGGATTGTAAAGCACAGATTTTTACAACTTGATTCTCACTTTTCACCTACCCTGCTAACCCTTTGCTGAGTGCTTTTAAACTTCTGTTGGTGAAATATGAAAGTAATAAATAACAAAGTAAAGAAAATAATTACCTAAATAGTGTATTTGGCTGGCACTACCTATCTGAACAATTGCAGTGCCTCCTGTCACAGGTTCTTGAAGGAGGATAGATGACCATCTGAGGAGCTATAACACCAGGCAGGTGTGGCAGGGTGTCCAGCACTTCAACTGGCTATAAAATCCAGCAACTCCTCAGCCGCTGAAGGAGACGCTTCTCTGGCAGAGGAGCTGAACATCTTCTTTGCCCGCTTTGAGACGACACCAACAGCAGCTCCATCACAGCCGCCTGTTCACAACAGCAACATACTCACGGTGGAAGCGTGTGAGGTGAGGCGGGAGATGAGGAAGGTGTACCCGAGGAAGGCTGCAGGACCCAACGGTGTGGCTGGACGGGTGCTGAAAGACTGTGCGGATCAGCTGGCCGGAATCTTCACTAGGATTTTCAACCAGTCCCTGTCCCAGGCCACTGTCCCATCCTGCCCCAAGTCCTCCATCATTGTTCCGCTGCCAAAAAAATCCATCGCGAACAATCTGAATGATTTCCACCCAGTGGCACTCACATCTGTCATCATGAAGTGCTTTGAGAAACTGGTGCGGAGTCATATCATCACCTGCCTGCCAGCAGACCTGGATCCATTTCAATTTGGTTACAAAGCAAAGAGATCCACGGAGGACGCTGTGGCCACAGCCCTTCATGCTGCCCTGACCCACCTGGAGCAGCAGGGGAGTCATGTCAGACTGCTCTTTGTGGACTTCAGCTTGGTGTTTAACACCATCCTCCCACAACGACTGGTGTCCAAACTGGCAGATCTGGGACTTCCATCACTCACCTGCAGTTGGATACTGGACTTCCTGTCTGGTCGCTCCCAGATGGTCAGGCTGGGTCCCCACACCTCCATTGCTGTCAGCCTCAACACTGGGACACCGCAGGGTTGTGTGCTCAGCCTGCTTCTCTACACCCTCTACACATATGACTGTGTCCCCACTCACCATAGCAACAAGATCATAAAGTTTGCGGATGACATGATGGTGGTCGGACTCATCTTGGGCAAAGAGGGTGAGCTGGCATACAGGGAAGAGGTGGAGTGGCTGTCAGAGTGGTGCAGAGTCAATAACCTGCTCCTCAACACCACAAAAACGAAAGAGCTTGTTATTGACTTTAGAAAAAACAAAACTGACATCGAGCCACTCATCATTGGTGGGGTCTGTGTGGAGAGGGTCTCAGTGTTCAGGTTTCTGGTATTTTATGGCAAATGCCAATTGAGCTCCCCGGTGCTGTGCAGTGAGCACAGGGAGCAGTAGACATTTGGGCCCTCAGGCAACCCTCATGAAGTCTGTTTCTGATTGTTTGGTCAGAGACATTCACACCAGTGGCCTGCTGGAGGTCATTTTGTAGGGCTCTGGCAGTGCTCATCCTGTTCCTCCTTACCCAAAGGAGCAGATACTGGTCCTGCTGATGGGTTATGGACCTTCTATGGCCCTCTCCAGCTCTCCTAGAGTAACTGCTTGTCTCCTAGAATCTCCTCCATGCCCTTGAGACTGTGCAGGGAGACACAGCAAACCTTCTGGCAATGACACGTATTGATGTGCCATCCTGGAGAAGTTGGACTACCTGTGCAACCTCTGTAGGGTCCAGGTATCGCCTCATGCTACCAGTAGTGACACTGACTGTAGCCAAATGCAAAACTAGTGAAGAAACAGTCAGAAAAGATGAGGAGGGAAAAATGTCAGTGGCCTCCACCTGTTAAACCATTCATTCCTGTTTTGGGGGTCATCTCAGTGTTGCCCC